>NW_026971852.1:0-28203 GCF_026151205.1 Bolinopsis microptera | reverse complement strand
GTTTCAGTTGTATATATTTACGGTTTTTGCGGAAATTTGCGTTAAAGTTGATGCCGTGGTGTCAGTAAAATGGCACGGATAAATATATATATATATTTCATGGCTGGACTTCTACACAATAAAAGAAAGCGGTTGTGATTAGATCGTCGAAAGTCTTTGCATCATTTATTTACATCAATTCTCAAATTATTTGTTATATAGTAGTGTTGAAAGTATTAAAACTATATATATATATATATCGTCTCGCTTTATATATAGTAAGATAGTAAGATGTAACATAAACTAAAATATTTTGATGCTTACTCGACACATCTACACTCTATACTACAGCACCATCGAAATTCGACTTCCGAGCCTTTAATTTATTTGATATGGGATTCTTTGAAAATAAAAGCATATAGCAATTTTGATATTAGTTGCTTCTTGAATGTAAATGTAAAGTAACATCTGTTCTTAACTTTGTATTCGCTTTTTACCATTCAGTGATTCAGTGTCGATTAACTGTTAAACTTAAATAATCAGCCACGAGTCTATGGTCTATCAGCTGATAGTGATAACATAATTTTATTTGTTTTAATTTTGACTTGCTGAATTTTATCACTCGGTAATTTATTAAGCTTGTTTCACCAAAATAACACTTAAATTGATGATTGATCCTTGATTCACGATGTCAATCCTTCGCAGCTCGGTGAGGCACAGTGGTGCATCTCGGCGATCTACCGAAGTGGTTGCGAGAAGAATTATTTGATGCGCGGCGCGACCCAGTAGTGCATCGCGCTACAAGATTGATCCGTGTGTAACAGTCGTCAAGCACCAAAAACTGGTTGCTATGCCTGTAATTAATCCAGTAATTAACACATAACTGGCGTCGCGCGTGCAATACAGACTCTTTTTATACACATTATTATACACATATATTATAGGGGAGTGGTCTATATTGCGAAGGAGCAGACTTTTGTCGACAACGCAGGTCCATCGGGCCACCTCATATATCCAAGCCCGATTACTTATTCCGATCCTTACGATCTTTTTGCCTTCGGCAAGAGTAGGGAAAAAATTAAAGTCGAAATGTGATAATTCTACGTTGATTCTGAAAATTTCATGTAAAAATGAAAAATATTGAAACCCTTTTGAATTATATTTATATTGTTTTGAGCAAAATCAGTTTCGCAAATATCGCGAACTGAGATATGGGCGATTTTGTTAATTTTTTGCGATTATTTGAACACAAAATCCACAGTTAGGTAAACTAGATACTGAGCTGATAATCATAGAAAATGTGAAATATAGGCTTACCTTTCATATAAAGTTTGTCTCATCCAAAATATTGATAATTGACCAATTTATGGGCTACTAAAATCTATCAAATTTGGTGCGTATGTCTAAATATTGGCATATGGTTTTTAGCTCATAACTTAGTCATTTTTGTCAAATCTTGATGAAAATTCATATACGAGTTCAGGGGACCACTGGCACTAGCTACATAACATAACAAGTATACAAGTAGAGCACCTTAACCAAATATGGACGTGGCTCTCCCGCGGTTGACCATTGTTAATGATCTGGCCCGGCGCGTTCACCTAACGATGTGCTTTCTTGACCATTGTTAATGATCTGGCCCGGCGCGCGCTACTTCGTAGCTCGTGCCGTCGGGCCATTTCGAGAAGAAAGCGGCGCGCGCTACTTCGAAGAAATTTAGACGAGTAACATCCGTCAATCCCGCGGGCACCGGTGGGCATCTGGACACCGGAGTCCTGAACCCCCTCAAAAGTTCGGTCACATGCCGCACCTAAGTTTATTGCCATTGGTAAATTGTTATCTCGAAATCAAATTTCACAAGAAAATCAGGGTGAACCCCTTTTTAGTAGAGGCTTTTACGGGCAAAAAGACGTGTTTAATTTTCTGCTATGCGTTTTGAGACCTAACCATTAATTGGACAATTAATATCAACTAAATGCTTTTTGCTTTTGCGCGTAGTGCGCGTCGAAAATTTGGCAAAAACGCTTGCGGAGTGACAATATTCAAACTTCGATAAGGTATATGAATTATAAAATGGGTACTTTTCGGAAAGGAAAAATTTTCGAAAACACGATGTGACTATTTTTGGGTTGATTCAATACAACTGCAGAAAATTATTTATACTTTAAGCAAAAAAGGGCACATTTGACCACCTTTTTGGATTTTTACACGGGAAAAAAATTAAGGGATTTGTTTTATTTTATACCATCATGTGCGGCTGTATTTCAGCTATCTTCATGATTTTCATTGTTAATGAAAAAGCCCAGCGCGCGCTTCTTCGTAGCACTTGCCTCGCGGACAAGCATTTCGAGAAAAAAATCGGTGCGCACAACTTCTATCAAAGAAATTTAGACGAGTAACATTCGTCAAAAGCACAAAGAAATTTACCTGAGGACCCCAGGCTATTATGTTCATTAACAATAATAGAATAAAGATTTGGCGGAATGACAGGCTGAGCGCGGCCCAGTAAAAAGAAATTTGACAGTAGAGCCAGAAGCCGCAAAATTGGGCGCTTCAAATCAAATTGACTATCGTATCATATCAGTATCATGCGTCTAGGAAAGAAAATTTTGAATATTGGAGCAATTATATAATGTATATCTCCATCATAATATAGGCTAGTGTAAAGATATATAATCAAGATTACAAACAAACAGTATTAGTAACTCGCTAGATTATAGATATATGTTATTTAAACACATATGTTTACGTCAATTATTACTAAAATTAATATTCTTTTTGCTTTAATATAATTACATGTCACATGGATTAATGGATTAGTTGAATGAAACGTGTGCTACAAATGTCTACGCTTCACGCGACGCAGAACTGCGTACCGCTCAGTACTAATTACAGTACTAATTCATGCTTGAGCGGTACTACTGTTCACAGTGGCGCGCACTCAATTTAATCACAATAGATAACGAGCGCGCGGTTTTTTAAAATCTCTCCATTATTATATTAATTAGATCCTAGTGCTCACGGCCTGTACTGCGTGAACGACAGAAATATCTTTTAAATTATTTTGCTTCTGAAATTTTGGCTTAAGAAATGTGACATGTAATTGTAAGATAACAATTAAATAGATCCTGTGCGCGGCGCCTACAGCTGACTTACGAATTTCTGAACAATTTTAAATTGTGGCTGTGAGCGCAGCGTACTGTATATGTGTTTGAAATTGGAATTTGAATTTATTTATGAATATAACATTATGTATTGATTATTTGTGGTAAATAAAAATTTTTCTTTCCTAAAAAATTTTTCTTTCCTAAAAGTTTTGCACGATCAGAGGTGCGAGAAAGAATTTTGTTTATATAGATAGTCTAGATTTGAACTTGGAGCCACAAGGCCAAGGGTGATTTTCAAATGTTTCTCCCAATATTTGATATATAATAGAGAATATATTGAGTTTCTGAAGGGTTTTTGTTTTATAGGGTCATTGTGACATTATGTATATGTTGTTTGAATAATTTTTATTACAAAATACGATAAGTGGCTTTAAGGATAAGAATCAAGTTTCGAATATTGTTGTATTATCCTAACAGGAATGACAATAGCATCAACAATTTATGAATAGGTACAATCTGATGTATTGTCATAAAACAGCACAGAGTAAATCTTATACATATGGACACGTTCATTTGAGTTTGAGGATATTGGTAAACAAAAATAATAGCGTTTTTGACGATAGTGGCTTAATTTTGACATCTATTAACCTAGCACGTTCAGAAGTTCTGAACATTAGCCACGTAACCCATCCTCCCATATGCACCGCTCAGAAAGAAAATCTATTGTTGTTAGGCACTATAATGTTTCAAATGTCACATTTTGTGTGACTTAGTTAACTGCAGTTGTCTAATTATCATTCCTTGGTCTGATATATAGTAAATTAGGTCAATCTAACAATTATGATACAACATTGGTTAATGGGCACGGATCGAACGGTTACAAGGCAATATTTGGGTAACTTTGTCACACTCATGATACCATACCTCTATTCTACTGTGAGGTGTCCTAAAAACCCTTTCAACTCATTATTTGATGGTTGCTCTACCAATCATAGCCCTAAAATATGTTGTTTTGAATAGTTAGCTAATACAGGCACTCGGTTATTGGGAAATGAGGTTAATTCTGTCACAAAATATGGAATTTAAAATTTTGGGCGAATTATTTATATCTGATTTTGGTTTGAAAGGCGGGAAAATTTTATATGATGACAATGTAGTTGATGCAAGTTAAGATCAGTTGATGTTAACATTGTCACAAAAAATTATACGAAATCGTAAATAGATTAAAAACAATGATTATAGAATGAAATAGCCTCTTATAATAACTCTTATAATAACCCTTATAATAACTGATGTGGCAAAGTAAACATGTCTTGCCCCTATTTTCAAGATCTATATTCTATACCTTTATTAGAATATTGTCCAGAACATCAGAGCTTAAGTTTAACAATTTAAGGTTAAATTTGTCAAAGTCACTAAAAATGTGACAAAATTTACTTTTCATGCCCCAACAATTTCAAGATAGTGTGTAAAAATTAGCATAGGCTGCTTTATTACCTATATAAATCAATCCAAACTACAAAAAAATATATGTTAATGTGATGACGATTACCTAACTCTTATAATAACTGATGTGACAAAGTAAACATGTCTTGCCCCTATTTTGAAGATCTATAACTCTATTAGAATTCAAAATTCTTTCATAAACGATTGGAAGAATATTGTCCAGAACATAAGAACTCAATTTTAAAAATGTAGATTAATTTGTCAAAGACATTGAAAATGTGACAAAATTAACTTTCCCTGCCCCAACAGTATCAAGATAGTGTGTTAAAATTGGCATAGGATTTATTACAGGTATATTAAAGTATTAATCGATCCAAACTACGAAAAATATCTTTTAATCTGATGACGATTACCTAACTCTTATAATAACTGATGTGACAAAGTAAACATGTCTTGCCCCTATTTTGAAGAACTATACCTCTATTAGAATACTATGTAACTTTATCATTAAAAAAATTTCGATAAACTAGTTATTTTGCCAGCAAGGAGCTAACAGAGTTATAATAATGTTTTGTGACGAAATTACCCTATTTTTGACCATGTAGCGGTAGTTTAATTGTGACACTGTTAACATATTACCACCTGATAATGATTTATGTGACTGGTGCATGGTACTAGCAGTGTTGTTTGACCCATAGTACGTATAATATTTAAAGGGGTTTAAGCTGGTATATCATTATTTGTTCAATTTCACACATGTTCAGATATCATCAAGATTATGTGACAAAGTAAGCTTGGTTGTGCCTTCTGTGTTTTAATTCCTTACGACTATATGATATAATAACAATTCCCAGCACTTCCAGGCCATCAAATAAACTGACACTACTGAGCATTGCTTATCAGGGTGCCCTAAACATTCATCACATATTTTCTTTAATGTGTGACAGAGTAAACCTGAATGCACCATCTAACGAAAAAAGTCGTCAAATATGTAGGTAATGGTCATATGTACCCATCCAATTAACTGGACACTCAAAAATTTGATCAAAAACGCCAGCAAGGGGTCCATATTTACTCCGTCACATGTTTATAGTGTGACAATGTAACCATTTCCGTGCCGGCCGTATTTAAGCGATATCTTATCACCTGATTAAGATATCGTTATGTGACAAAGTTAGCCTGGAAGATGAGACGATTATCCTAACCATCAAGGGTTTAAGTAATTTCATAGTGTGACAAAGTCAACTACACTGTGCCTTTTAATAGGGTCACTTATATTTACCAATATCCTCAAACTCAAATGAACGTGTCCATATATATTAAAATAACCTTGAAATGATACAGATTAAAAGCTGTTATCGTATATTCTACAACTAATTTTTTGCTAAATGATGGAAACATTATTGCAATAAAAAGCAATTATGATAACTCATAAGATTTCTTCGACTATGTCAGGCTTTCAAATCAGATTTATCCAGTATGTAACCCTTTTTACAGGATTCTTTGCAATTACAAAATTTCGGTATGCACTCCTCATAACGTGCAATACTAGGCTGCTTTTTATCATAGTATCAAGGAAACTCTCCCAGATTAACAAAAACTGATGAGGTGAAATTCTGAAAACGAGCTTCATTTACTTAATAGTTATCTCGACTGACTGACAATGTCTCTTCTTTTCCCCATTTAGAATACAAAGATTAGTACATTTTAGCTTATGATAAATATTATGTTTTTACCTATAGTTTACCTAGATTACAGACATTGGCTTGTCTGTAACAGACAACTATTAACCCAATTACTGCTGAAAGGTTTTAAGACCTATAACAGTTGGCAACAACATTATAGGTCTGTCTAAGTCGGCTAAATTTCTAGGAGTGACCTTAGCTAGGACAGCAAACTTAACTTCATTGAACATACCATCAACACCACCAAAAAAGCCACAGCATCCCTCATGCAATGTCGAAGAGCTGTCGGCCCCCCAGGTCAATATCATTACATATTTCGCATATAAATCTACGACATATTTCGAAGGAAAACCACGACATACTGTTTCCATACTCAACCAATCCACTCAAAATTTTGTAGGCCTCAATTAAATCTCCTCTAACCCGTCTCTCTGCAAGTGTTGTAATCTGTAAGGCATCCAACCTTTCACTGTAAGGAAGTGTTCCAATATCATCAATAGAATCAATAAGGCATCATCAATAGAATCAATAAAGCTCATAAAAAATCATGCCACAATATTACACTGTACATTTTTCTAGGATTACTCTAAGTTGTCCTATACTTACAGATAGATCAACTTATAGATCCTTACCAAAGTTAATTTGCAACTTATTTTTGTAGTTTGTCCTAAAAAATGGCAAAAAAATTGCCAAAAAATGCAATTTTTGACAAAAAATGAGGTAAAATTAATATTTGAGGTCAAATGTCCATTTAATCACTCTAAAAACCTTTTTAAACGTTATTTTGGGGCAAGATACCCTTAGAATACATGTTTTGTGGTATATCATACCCCTCAGTCATGCCTATGTCTTATGTCTACCTCGCATGGGCGCCCGGACCACTGTGGTATGGCAGTAGGGTGTAATCTACACCATTACCAGTATCTAATTGGACCAATTAGTAGTCTTGATTTAATTTAAAATCAGTAATAGTCAGTCTACTTCACCATTTTACAATAGCAGCAACCAAATTAAGAACAAGCAAACATCAATACAACGCACAAACAGAGCAACTGGGCAGAGTGTGAGTTACACTACGTCCAAATGTGAATAAAGTTTACTTCCTATATTGTCCCTGTACTACACACATTCCACAAATTTATGTTAGGAAGGACATAGGAAGTTGAAAAAATGTGTACTTTATTGTGATCAAGCCTTATTGTAACTTCTGCTATTACACTGGGGCACGAATTGCAATTTTAAGGCAAGATTTCTAAAACACCAAATTATGCCTGTGAATAACGTCTACTTTTTAAAATGCTGCTCTCATAAAAAGTATAAGAGATAGACATTAAACTTTTGTTGCCACATCATCACAAACGTTTAAACTTCATTCTGACTTTAGCTTTATATTATCATGCTGCTAATGTTAGCCTACAATTAGCATGCAATTAAAAGCTAAATTTTGTGCAAAGTGTGAATTACACTACGTGGAATTGCCCATATATACTATTAGATCATAATATATGAACTGCCCACAGTTCACTGTTAAATCATATCTTATTTTATCACTCATTAATTTACTACTTATTATGTTTTACATACTATATCCTTATGTCCCTAGAAGGGTGTTCTGCTAACAGTTTTCGACTGACTTGAATGTCCTGCACAGCAGATTGAAGCTTCTTAAATTATTTTTTATTGTTATTGTATTGCTGTGTAAATTTGATTCTAATTCTAATTCTAATATATCGTCAATTCTAAATATTTACAATGCAATTCATTAATCTATAAACAAGTGTACTCCAGCCTAGCCCCTACACGCATCAATTCTTATGCAGCGCGGCCCAAGCTGCGCACACACGTATTATTTTATAATTTTAGCTTTCTAATAAATATAGTGTCAATGTGTACGTTTAAATTGTAAATGTTCATGTTTTGTGTAAACTGAATCCAATTGAGACTAGTGACAAGGATAAGGACCCAAGTGCCTGTACGGCTTTTTCGGACCCATGTGGACCACTACTCTTGAAATCGCTCTATATCATTGAACATTTATATCCATATAATATTAACTGTGATATAGTTTACTACGTCATTTGACAATTAAATGTAATAGATTTGTAAAAAATGTAATTTTATTTAACAATAAGTAATTTTAAATCTCGTTGCAGGCAATGCCCCAAGTGACAGTAAACAATGTAGATGTTGACTTTCCATTTTCTCCTTATAAATGTCAGGAAGATTACATGGGACATGTAATCAGAGCTCTTCAGTCAAAACAAAATGCAATTCTGGAATCTCCAACTGGAACTGGTAAAACATTGTGCCTTCTGTGCTCAGTTCTTGCATGGCGACTTACTTACATTGCCAAACTTCAGCTCAGTGGAATAGCAGCTAATGCTAATATTGCCGGATTGGATGAAGCTGCTGGGAACAATCAAGCATTAGAGGGATTTAATGCTATTCCTAAAATTATATATGCATCAAGGACTCACTCTCAGATTTCACAAGTTGTCAACGAGCTCAAGAATACGATATATAAACCAAAAGTGAGTGTGCTCGGCTCCAGAGATCAGCTCTGTTTACATCCCAAAGTGATGAACATCGAGAACAACATGGCAAAAATCCACACCTGCCGTGCGAAAGTGAAGGAAAGATCTTGTGTGCACTACACTAACGTAGATAAGAAAATAAATGACGCAATATTTGGGGAGATACTGGATATTGAGGAACTTGTTTCAGTTTCAAAGGAGAAGACCATGTGTCCATATTATTCATCAAGAGAACTCTTGAGACGTGCTGATATAATCTTCATGCCATATAACTATCTTATTGATAGCAAAACTAGGAAAAATCAAAACATAACACTTGAAAATTCCATTGTTATCTTCGATGAAGCTCACAACATAGAAAAGGTTTGTGAGGAATCGTATTCATTTGAAATAACTTCTTTAGACATAGCTAACTGTATAGAAAACTGTCAGTTGACATTACAAAGGATATTGGATGACGATGGGTCTGCTAGCACAAGTTCGGGGCCAAGTTATGACAGTGGTGAATTGACAAAAGAGGATGTTTTGACTATGAAAGCTATTTTCCTGTCTCTTGAAAGAGAATTCAATAAGTTAGAAGTAAAAGGATCAGGTAACATCATAGACAAGTCTACTTTTAAAAACCTGCTTGTGTCCATAAATGTGAATCAAGAGACAAAAGGGTTGATTACGGAGGTTCTTCAAAAGATGGAATCAGTGTTATCTCTAAGCAGTTCTAATAAACTAGTGGGTAACACGTTTGTTGTCCTCAACAACTTTATGCAGATACTTGATTTGACTCTCGACCAGAGCGAGGCCTCCAAACACCAGTATGTTTGTTATGTGTCGAAGGAGAAAAAGGATTCAAAATATGGTAAGTCAGGGAAAGCCTCGACTTGGGTTGATAAAAATATAGAATCAGTTGCCCCACAGTTCATTACCAAGCTTTCTTACTGGTGTTTTAGTCCTGGGCTAGCCATGGAGGAGTTTGTGAAGAGTGGTGTTTACTCCATTATACTAACCAGTGGTACTCTTTCTCCAATAAATTCCTTTTCTTGTGAATTGAGGATACCTTTTCCTATCACTTTACAGAATCCTCATGTCATTCAGCCAAGTCAAATATCTGTGCAGGTACGTTTCACACATTTTTACAATTTGGATCTGTACTAATCCTGCAATATCTATCATTGGATATAACATTTAATTGGAAGCTCATTATTTCTCATTATTTGCCAGTATTTTGTGATGTGTTTGTATTTCGTCAAATACGATACAATCAATTTTGTGGATATAAAATCAAAGTTGTAATATCTATAATGCATCTTATTTATGGTATAATCGTTTCCATTTCAGATAATCTGTAAAGGCTGTGATGGAACTGATTTTCTTTCAACATACGCAAATAGAAGCAACCCAAAATACCTCTCCTCTTTGGGCACTTCCATTGTTAATCTACTCAGAGTAATTCCCAACGGAGTTTTGGTTTTCTTTCCCAGCTACGGAGTAATGAACAACACCATCCAATCTTGGCAAACCACCAATATTTACTCTCGTATGCTGAAAACTAAACACTGCTTCACAGAGCCACGATCTAAGAACGAAATGGCAAAATTGATGAGTGAATTTGATGACAAAGTCAGAAACCCTACAGATGGAGCTACGGGAGCAATGCTGTTTGCAGTTTGCAGAGGTAAAGCCAGTGAAGGTATTGATTTTGCGGACATGCATGGACGGGCTGTAATCATAACAGGCCTGCCTTTTCCACCGAAAAACGACCCTAAAGTGAGTGCTAAAATCAACTATCTGGATCAACAGAAGAGAAACAGACCAAATTCGTTGAACGGTCAAGAGTGGTACATTCAACAGAGCTCCCGAGCTGTGAACCAGGCTGTCGGCCGAGTTATTCGACACAAAGATGACTTTGGGGCAGTTATTTTTATGGACAAAAGATTTTCATTCAGATCAAATGTTGATGAGCTACCTAAGTGGGCACGAGGATTTGCAAAGGTAAACGAGCAGTTTGGTTCCGGTTTACGTGAACTATCCCAATTCTTTAAACTTCATGTTAATAGGGTATGTGAGAAAGAAGAAAATGAAGAACCTGTTAAATCATCAAATACCAACCGACTGAGTAACATGTATGATGCCTTTAGATCCACCGAGAAGGACTTACCCAAAGAAAGATTTGCAGCACCAAACTTGGATGATTCTACACATGAAGTTACGCCGCCTCCCAGGAAAATGGCTCGAACTGATAAGAGAGTAAGCTTGATAAGCTCATTGAACGGTACCGGTTCGGCTGATTACTCCTTTGCTCCTTCTATGTCTCCGGTAAGCAGTCGATCTACCACGGACTACAAGACACCTGAGGCTATCAGAAATCCCAGAAAGAAATTCAGACTTGTTACCAAACAAGATAAAGAAAATAACCTCAACTCTTTGTCGCAAATAACATCCGTTATGAGTAGCCCTCTGGCTTCTACCCAGAGAGAACAACCTAAAGTGACAAAATCCCAAAATTTCTCTGCAACATTAAAAATTTCGTTATCTGACGCTGAGTATGAAGTATTCAGAGGGGTCGTGAAGGAGTATAAGACAGAAAAGAATATCGTGAAACTTATCGACAATGTTACAGATTTGTTTATGGCAAATCACAAGGACTTATTGAAAGGTTTTAGAATATTTCTTAAGGATAAAGATAAGGAAACATTCGACAAATTTTTGTCAGAGAAAGGTTTAATATAATAAATTGTTTGAAGTAGCATTTTAATCTTTTACTATTGTACTAATCCCACTAATGGGCTTTTAACATAATTTTGTTGTCTTTAATCACTAAATTTTATTTGCTATAATGTTGTCTTATTAAAATCGAATCACCGAGTTGAGCTATAAGGGATTGTTAATAAGTTGTTTAGAATATGTTTGGTATTTGTAAATAATTTGTTTTAGCAGCTTCACTGTACAAATTAATACGGCGACTTACAATATAACATAGTATTTAAAATCTTATTAACACTAGCAAGTTGTCGAGATGGGAGCTGTAATGAGCGGATATCTGGAGTCCCCAGTTACGGAGAAGGAGGTAATCGACGGAATATCAAAGTTGGGACTGAAATACGGTGCTAGCAGTATGCAGGGATGGAGGGTTGCTAACGAGGTCTGTTATCTCTCTCATTCTTATCTCTCTGTTATCTCTCTCATTCTTATCTCTCTGTTATCTCTCTCATTCTTATCCCTCTGTTATCTCTCTCATTCTTATCTCTCTGTTATCTCTCTCATTCTTATCTCTCTGTTATCTCTCGCATTCTTATCTCTCTGTTATCTCTCTCATTCTTATCCCTCTGTTATCTTTCTCATTCTTATCTCTCTGTTATCTCTCTCATTCTTATCTCTCTGTTATCTCTCTCATTCTTATCCCTCTGTTATCTTTCTCATTCTTATCTCTCTGTTATCTCTCTCATTCTTATCTCTCTGTTATCTCTCTCATTCTTATCTCTCTGTTATCTCTCTCATTCTTATCTCTCTGTTATCTCTCTCATTCTTATCCCTCTGTTATCTCTCTCATTGTCCGTGTTATCTTTCTGTTATCTCTCTCATTGTCTATGTTCACTTATTTACTTTTAAGTCTTTTTTACTGTCCGTGGCTTGTGAAATAAGGTAAATTTTAAGGAGATTGATTGCCATTACACTAAATATTCATATCATAATAATTATAGGTAAACATCCGATAATAAACTTATTAGAACCAGTACTGAGTACAGCGCAACATGCTTGTCCACCAAGAGAACTATCAAGTTAAGTACAGTAAAACCCCGGTTTGTGTTAAATCGGGGCGCAGTAAAGCGGGGTATTATAAATGTACCTTCATGATCATGATAGACATCTTATGTCTTTATGTGTGCATTACTTGATATTGCAACGGTTCCCATTTGTCACCCCCACTCTCGATTATTTTGCTGCCCTCTAAAATTTGTCTTATGTCCGCAACTGGAAACCAGGTTAATGCAAAATGGTAGCGAACATTTTTATTGGTTCAACTTACATTAAAACTAGGGAATATAGGTTTCCGTGAACAATTGGGGACAGTATCAAAGAAGCCCGATCCAGTCCACGAACTAATTATGACATGATGGTAAACAGATCATATGAATGGTATCTTGGATGCAATTACTTACGGCTAGCATTATAGGACATGATGTTATATCCTGCTCCACATACCACCCTGTGACCGCTTTTGACGCCAGAGACCATTCTAACTTTGCTTCTCCTCAATCAGTCCCCTCAGCTCCGAATGGAAAGGGACAGGACATGGAGTTCTTTAAAAGGTTTTTTTTTCTTTTCTGGAATAGGAAGTCTCGAGCGTTCTCTAATATGGAGGCCGTGGGTCCTTCTTTCGTTTATTACTAGACCGTAACCGTTTCAGGAATTGGAATAGTTGTTGTCGTTGCTGATAGTGGTAATTGATAATACTCCATAGAAATCGAATGACTTATGTATATTGTATACCTCATTTAATCAATCGTAATCTTTGTCTTCATTCAGTAATTTACAACGTTACCAATTGCATCCAAGATATCATTCATATGATCTTCTAACCTTCATGTCATAAGTAGTCCGTGGACTGGTGCACGGACTGGGCCAGCTTCTTGGATACTGGTAACTGACGATTGTCATGTAAGTGTTATTGTAGGAACCCCGTGAATAATCCACTAGGTATCCTTCTGCTTTTTCTGCGGAGTATCTTCGATCGGTCGCATCTGAGTCTAGTTTCTGTCGATGTAAGCCTGAGGGTAGTACTCCTGCTAGTTCTAATCTTTGCGAGAGCACGTTTCCTTGAATTTTGTAGTGGATTTGTAGTGCTTTTCACCCCTGTAGTGCTTTTATGTTCCGGGGTAGGTGGGACATGTTTTAGTTTAAAAATGGGTTCTGCCTGTCCCAAACCATCATAAAAATCAAGTTTCGACCTCTCAACCCACTCCCAGGGGCCACGCCCATCCCAAAATGACCGAAATCCAGCTAAATCCAGACTTTAAAATCTTTACCCCTGTAGTGCTTTTATGTTCCGGGGTAGGTGGGACATGTTTTAGTTTAAAAATGGGTTCTGCCTGTCCCAAACCATCATAAAAATCAAGTTTCGACCTCTCAACCCACTCGGGCCACTCCCAGGGGCCACGCCCATCCCAAAATGACCGAAATCCAGCTAAATCCAGACTTTAAAATCTTTACCCCTGTAGTGCTTTTATGTTCCGGGGTAGGTGGGACATGTTTTAGTTTAAAAATGGGTTCTGCCTGTCCCAAACCATCATAAAAATCAAGTTTCGACCTCTCAACCCACTCGGGCCACTCCCAGGGGCCACGCCCATCCCAAAATGACCGAAATCCAGCTAAATCCAGACTTTAAAATCTTTACCCCTGTAGTGCTTTTATGTTCCGGGGTAGGTGGGACATGTTTTAGTTTAAAAATGGGTTCTGCCTGTCCCAAACCATCATAAAAATCAAGTTTCGACCTCTCAACCCACTCGGGCCACTCCCAGGGGCCACGCCCATCCCAAAATGACCGAAATCCAGCTAAATCCAGACTTTAAAATCTTTACCCCTGTAGTGCTTTTATGTTCCGGGGTAGGTGGGACATGTTTTAGTTTAAAAATGGGTTCTGCCTGTCCCAAACCATCATAAAAATCAAGTTTCGACCTCTCAACCCACTCGGGCCACTCCCAGGGGCCACGCCCATCCCAAAATGACCGAAATCCAGCTAAATCCAGACTTTAAAATCTTTACCCCTGTAGTGCTTTTATGTTCCGGGGTAGGTGGGACATGTTTTAGTTTAAAAATGGGTTCTGCCTGTCCCAAACCATCATAAAAATCAAGTTTCGACCTCTCAACCCACTCGGGCCACTCCCAGGGGCCACGCCCATCCCAAAATGACCGAAATCCAGCTAAATCCAGACTTTAAAATCTTTACCCCTGTAGTGCTTTTATGTTCCGGGGTAGGTGGGACATGTTTTAGTTTAAAAATGGGTTCTGCCTGTCCCAAACCATCATAAAAATCAAGTTTCGACCTCTCAACCCACTCGGGCCACTCCCAGGGGCCACGCCCATCCCAAAATGACCGAAATCCAGCTAAATCCAGACTTTAAAATCTTTACCCCTGTAGTGCTTTTATGTTCCGGGGTAGGTGGGACATGTTTTAGTTTAAAAATGGGTTCTGCCTGTCCCAAACCATCATAAAAATCAAGTTTCGACCTCTCAACCCACTCGGGCCACTCCCAGGGGCCACGCCCATCCCAAAATGACCGAAATCCAGCTAAATCCAGACTTTAAAATCTTTACCCCTGTAGTGCTTTTATGTTCCGGGGTAGGTGGGACATGTTTTAGTTTAAAAATGGGTTCTGCCTGTCCCAAACCATCATAAAAATCAAGTTTCGACCTCTCAACCCACTCGGGCCACTCCCAGGGGCCACGCCCATCCCAAAATGACCGAAATCCAGCTAAATCCAGACTTTAAAATCTTTACCCCTGTAGTGCTTTTATGTTCCGGGGTAGGTGGGACATGTTTTAGTTTAAAAATGGGTTCTGCCTGTCCCAAACCATCATAAAAATCAAGTTTCGACCTCTCAACCCACTCGGGCCACTCCCAGGGGCCACGCCCATCCCAAAATGACCGAAATCCAGCTAAATCCAGACTTTAAAATCTTTACCCCTGTAGTGCTTTTATGTTCCGGGGTAGGTGGGACATGTTTTAGTTTAAAAATGGGTTCTGCCTGTCCCAAACCATCATAAAAATCAAGTTTCGACCTCTCAACCCACTCGGGCCACTCCCAGGGGCCACGCCCATCCCAAAATGACCGAAATCCAGCTAAATCCAGACTTTAAAATCTTTACCCCTGTAGTGCTTTTATGTTCCGGGGTAGGTGGGACATGTTTTAGTTTAAAAATGGGTTCTGCCTGTCCCAAACCATCATAAAAATCAAGTTTCGACCTCTCAACCCACTCGGGCCACTCCCAGGGGCCACGCCCATCCCAAAATGACCGAAATCCAGCTAAATCCAGACTTTAAAATCTTTACCCCTGTAGTGCTTTTATGTTCCGGGGTAGGTGGGACATGTTTTAGTTTAAAAATGGGTTCTGCCTGTCCCAAACCATCATAAAAATCAAGTTTCGACCTCTCAACCCACTCGGGCCACTCCCAGGGGCCACGCCCATCCCAAAATGACCGAAATCCAGCTAAATCCAGACTTTAAAATCTTTACCCCTGTAGTGCTTTTATGTTCCGGGGTAGGTGGGACATGTTTTAGTTTAAAAATGGGTTCTGCCTGTCCCAAACCATCATAAAAATCAAGTTTCGACCTCTCAACCCACTCGGGCCACTCCCAGGGGCCACGCCCATCCCAAAATGACCGAAATCCAGCTAAATCCAGACTTTAAAATCTTTACCCCTGTAGTGCTTTTATGTTCCGGGGTAGGTGGGACATGTTTTAGTTTAAAAATGGGTTCTGCCTGTCCCAAACCATCATAAAAATCAAGTTTCGACCTCTCAACCCACTCGGGCCACTCCCAGGGGCCACGCCCATCCCAAAATGACCGAAATCCAGCTAAATCCAGACTTTAAAATCTTTACCCCTGTAGTGCTTTTATGTTCCGGGGTAGGTGGGACATGTTTTAGTTTAAAAATGGGTTCTGCCTGTCCCAAACCATCATAAAAATCAAGTTTCGACCTCTCAACCCACTCGGGCCACTCCCAGGGGCCACGCCCATCCCAAAATGACCGAAATCCAGCTAAATCCAGACTTTAAAATCTTTACCCCTGTAGTGCTTTTATGTTCCGGGGTAGGTGGGACATGTTTTAGTTTAAAAATGGGTTCTGCCTGTCCCAAACCATCATAAAAATCAAGTTTCGACCTCTCAACCCACTCGGGCCACTCCCAGGGGCCACGCCCATCCCAAAATGACCGAAATCCAGCTAAATCCAGACTTTAAAATCTTTACCCCTGTAGTGCTTTTATGTTCCGGGGTAGGTGGGACATGTTTTAGTTTAAAAATGGGTTCTGCCTGTCCCAAACCATCATAAAAATCAAGTTTCGACCTCTCAACCCACTCGGGCCACTCCCAGGGGCCACGCCCATCCCAAAATGACCGAAATCCAGCTAAATCCAGACTTTAAAATCTTTACCCCTGTAGTGCTTTTATGTTCCGGGGTAGGTGGGACATGTTTTAGTTTAAAAATGGGTTCTGCCTGTCCCAAACCATCATAAAAATCAAGTTTCGACCTCTCAACCCACTCGGGCCACTCCCAGGGGCCACGCCCATCCCAAAATGACCGAAATCCAGCTAAATCCAGACTTTAAAATCTTTACCCCTGTAGTGCTTTTATGTTCCGGGGTAGGTGGGACATGTTTTAGTTTAAAAATGGGTTCTGCCTGTCCCAAACCATCATAAAAATCAAGTTTCGACCTCTCAACCCACTCGGGCCACTCCCAGGGGCCACGCCCATCCCAAAATGACCGAAATCCAGCTAAATCCAGACTTTAAAATCTTTACCCCTGTAGTGCTTTTATGTTCCGGGGTAGGTGGGACATGTTTTAGTTTAAAAATGGGTTCTGCCTGTCCCAAACCATCATAAAAATCAAGTTTCGACCTCTCAACCCACTCGGGCCACTCCCAGGGGCCACGCCCATCCCAAAATGACCGAAATCCAGCTAAATCCAGACTTTAAAATCTTTACCCCTGTAGTGCTTTTATGTTCCGGGGTAGGTGGGACATGTTTTAGTTTAAAAATGGGTTCTGCCTGTCCCAAACCATCATAAAAATCAAGTTTCGACCTCTCAACCCACTCGGGCCACTCCCAGGGGCCACGCCCATCCCAAAATGACCGAAATCCAGCTAAATCCAGACTTTAAAATCTTTACCCCTGTAGTGCTTTTATGTTCCGGGGTAGGTGGGACATGTTTTAGTTTAAAAATGGGTTCTGCCTGTCCCAAACCATCATAAAAATCAAGTTTCGACCTCTCAACCCACTCGGGCCACTCCCAGGGGCCACGCCCATCCCAAAATGACCGAAATCCAGCTAAATCCAGACTTTAAAATCTTTACCCCTGTAGTGCTTTTATGTTCCGGGGTAGGTGGGACATGTTTTAGTTTAAAAATGGGTTCTGCCTGTCCCAAACCATCATAAAAATCAAGTTTCGACCTCTCAACCCACTCGGGCCACTCCCAGGGGCCACGCCCATCCCAAAATGACCGAAATCCAGCTAAATCCAGACTTTAAAATCTTTACCCCTGTAGTGCTTTTATGTTCCGGGGTAGGTGGGACATGTTTTAGTTTAAAAATGGGTTCTGCCTGTCCCAAACCATCATAAAAATCAAGTTTCGACCTCTCAACCCACTCGGGCCACTCCCAGGGGCCACGCCCATCCCAAAATGACCGAAATCCAGCTAAATCCAGACTTTAAAATCTTTACCCCTGTAGTGCTTTTATGTTCCGGGGTAGGTGGGACATGTTTTAGTTTAAAAATGGGTTCTGCCTGTCCCAAACCATCATAAAAATCAAGTTTCGACCTCTCAACCCACTCGGGCCACTCCCAGGGGCCACGCCCATCCCAAAATGACCGAAATCCAGCTAAAATCCAGACTTTAAAATCTTTACCCCTGTAGTGCTTTTATGTTCCGGGGTAGGTGGGACATGTTTTAGTTTAAAAATGGGTTCTGCCTGTCCCAAACCATCATAAAAATCAAGTTTCGACCTCTCAACCCACTCGGGCCACTCCCAGGGGCCACGCCCATCCCAAAATGACCGAAATCCAGCTAAATCCAGACTTTAAAATCTTTACCCCTGTAGTGCTTTTATGTTCCGGGGTAGGTGGGACATGTTTTAGTTTAAAAATGGGTTCTGCCTGTCCCAAACCATCATAAAAATCAAGTTTCGACCTCTCAACCCACTCGGGCCACTCCCAGGGGCCACGCCCATCCCAAAATGACCGAAATCCAGCTAAATCCAGACTTTAAAATCTTTACCCCTGTAGTGCTTTTATGTTCCGGGGTAGGTGGGACATGTTTTAGTTTAAAAATGGGTTCTGCCTGTCCCAAACCATCATAAAAATCAAGTTTCGACCTCTCAACCCACTCGGGCCACTCCCAGGGGCCACGCCCATCCCAAAATGACCGAAATCCAGCTAAATCCAGACTTTAAAATCTTTACCCCTGTAGTGCTTTTATGTTCCGGGGTAGGTGGGACATGTTTTAGTTTAAAAATGGGTTCTGCCTGTCCCAAACCATCATAAAAATCAAGTTTCGACCTCTCAACCCACTCGGGCCACTCCCAGGGGCCACGCCCATCCCAAAATGACCGAAATCCAGCTAAATCCAGACTTTAAAATCTTTACCCCTGTAGTGCTTTTATGTTCCGGGGTAGGTGGGACATGTTTTAGTTTAAAAATGGGTTCTGCCTGTCCCAAACCATCATAAAAATCAAGTTTCGACCTCTCAACCCACTCGGGCCACTCCCAGGGGCCACGCCCATCCCAAAATGACCGAAATCCAGCTAAATCCAGACTTTAAAATCTTTACCCCTGTAGTGCTTTTATGTTCCGGGGTAGGTGGGACATGTTTTAGTTTAAAAATGGGTTCTGCCTGTCCCAAACCATCATAAAAATCAAGTTTCGACCTCTCAACCCACTCGGGCCACTCCCAGGGGCCACGCCCATCCCAAAATGACCGAAATCCAGCTAAATCCAGACTTTAAAATCTTTACCCCTGTAGTGCTTTTATGTTCCGGGGTAGGTGGGACATGTTTTAGTTTAAAAATGGGTTCTGCCTGTCCCAAACCATCATAAAAATCAAGTTTCGACCTCTCAACCCACTCACATCCACAACCTTCCGAATGTAGGTACGGACTTCAAAAAACCGAAAAAAATATTTTGGCTCATAATGATTAGGGTAACATGAAACAAGAATAAAAGTAGTGATCAGGGTAGCAACTAGCATGAAACATGAACAAAAGTAGTTTCCAGAAAAACTTTGAAAAATTTTGACTTAAAAAATTTTCAGTCCGAGTCATTCTCGATACGTACCTCTGAAAGCAGAGCTCCCGCTTCCGAGCTCGTATTGCGAAGGGGAGGCCTGCCTTCCGAGATCGCATTACAATGGGGAACCATCGAGTCCAAAATCGTATATCGAACTTCGAAAACCGAAAAAAATATTTTCGGCTCAGAATGATCAGGGTAACATGAAACATGAACAAAAGTAGTTTCCAGAAAAACCTTGAAAAATTTTGACTTAGGAAATTTTCAGTCTGAGTCATTCTCGATACGGTTCGATACGTACCTCTGGTAGCAGAGCTCCCGCTTCCGAGCTCGTATTGCGAAGGGGAGGCCTGCCTTCCGAGATCGCATTACAATGGGGAACCCTCGAGTCCAAAATCTTATATCGAACTTCGAAAACCGAAAAAAATATTTTCGGCTCAGAATGATCAGGGTAACATGAAACATGAACAAAAGTAGTTTCCAGAAAAACTTTGAAAATTTTTGACTTGAGTTCAAAATCGTATATCGAAGGGTAGGTGCGGACTTCGAAAACCGAAAAAAATATTTTCGGCTCGAGGGTTCCCCTTTGTAATGCGCTCTTGGAAGGCAGGCCTCCCCTTCGCAATACGAGCTCGGAAGCGGGAGCTCTGCTTTCAGAGGTACGTATCGAGAATGACTCGGACCGAACATTTTCTAAGTCAAAATTTTTCAAAGTTTTTCTGGAAACTGCTTTTGTTCATGTTTCATGCTACCCTGATCACTATGAGCCAAAAATATTTTTTTCGGTTTTCGAAGTCCGCACCTACCCTTTCGGAAAATATACGATTTTGGACTCGAGGGTCCCCTTTGTAATGCGATCTCGGAAGGCAGGCCTCCCCTTCGCAATTATACGAGCTTGCAAGCGGGAGCTCTGCTTTTAGAGGTACGTATCGAGAATGACTCGGACCGAAAATTTCCTAAGTCAACATTTTTCAAGGTTTTTCTGGAAACTACTTTTGTTCATGTTTCATGTTACCCTGATCATTCTGAGCCGAAAATATTTTTTTCGGTTTTCGAAGTTCGATATACGATTTTGGACTCGATGGTTCCCCATTGTAATGCGATCTCGGAAGGCAGGCCTCCCCTTCGCAATACGAGCTCGGAAGCGGGAGCTCTGCTTTCAGAGGTACGTATCGAGAATGACTCGGACTGAAAATTTTCTAAGTCAAAATTTTTCAAAGTTTTTCTGGAAACTACTTTTGTTCATGTTTCATGCTACCCTGATCATTCTGAGCCGAAAATACAGGGTGGCCCAAAAGTCAGTGGGCATACGTTGGCCTTAATAGCTTAGTCACTGAGTGCCCAATTGTAATAATTCTTTCTGGTACCTATGACTTACTACTACCACTGGTTCGAGGAATTTGTCAAATCGATAAATATTTTAGTTATTTTTTTTCGGATGAAGGTTCATTTTTGCATTTATTTGATAGTTTGGATAGTCGAATCGAGCTAAATTTTGTTGAATTGTGTTTGGCCATTCAAATTACGTTTGTCCTGAAAAAAAAATTAGAACTGCTCCTCAGATGACAGAGATATGAAGCATAACGAGTTTATTCATTACGTGTGATCAGGTGATTGGTTTACCTAATCACGTGATTAGGTGACCCCGTTAACTACTCCGTTAAACATTATGGGAATTGTTAAGGGTGCCCAATTAAGGTGTCGTGTCACGGTGTTACATAATCACCCAGTCAATGTTGTTAACGAGATACAGAAAATGCTTGATAACTTTTTCATTTCTAATCCGTTTTGCCTCATGTTTTCGGATCATATGCAACATTTAATAATCTACCGTCTCTGAAAAAAAATAGGCGTTCAGCATGTTCAGAGAAAACAATATAATAGGTGTTTTAATATCGAATGGGCGTGGTCTAAAATATTCGAATTTTCAAATATTTACGACAGAATCCTCGAACCAGTAAGAACAGTATGCCATCTGCAAAGTAACAGCTCTCAAATGTAAAACACAGCGGAGCTATTAAGGCCAACGTATGCCCACTGACTTTTGACTTTTGTATATTTTTCGGTTTTTTGAAGTCCGTACCTACATTCGGAAGGTTGTGGATGTGAGTGGGTTGAGAGGTCGAAACTTGATTTTTATGATGGTTTGTGACAGGTAGAACCAATTTTTAAACTAAAACATGTCCCACCTACCCCGGAACATAAAAGCACTTCAGGGGTAAAGATTTTAAAGTCTGGATTTTAGCTGGATTTCGGTAATTTTGGGATGGGCGTGGCGCCTGGGAGTGGCCCGAGTGGGTTGAGAGGTCGAAACTTGATTTTTATGATGGTTTGGGACAGGTAGAACCCATTTTAAAACTAAAACATGTCCCACCTACCCCGGAACATAAAAGCACTACAGGGGTAAAGATTTTAAAGTCTGGATTTAGCTGGATTTCGGTAATTTCGGGATGGGCGTGGCCCCTAGGAGTGGCCTGAGTGGGTTGAGAGGTCGAAACTTGATTTTTATGATGGTTTGGGACAGGTAGAACCCATTTCTAAACTAAGACATGTCCCACCTACCCCGGAACATAAAAGCACTACAGGGGTAAAGATTTTAAAGTCTGGATTTTAGCTAGATTTCGGTAATTTTGGGATGGGCGTGGCCCCTGGGAGTGGCCTGAGTGGGTTGAGAGGTCGAAACTTGATTTTTATGATGGTTTGGGACAGGTAGAACCCATTTTTAAACTAAAACATGTCCCACCTACCCCGGAACATAAAAGCACTACAGGGGTAAAGATTTTAAAGTCTGGATTTTAGCTAGATTTCGGTAATTTTGGGATGGGCGTGGCCCCTGGGAGTGGCCTGAGTGGGTTGAGAGGTCGAAACTTGATTTTTATGATGGTTTGGGACAGGTAGAACCCATTTTTAAACTAAAACATGTCCCACCTACCCCGGAACATAAAAGCACTACAGGGGTAAAGATTTTAAAGTCTGGATTTTAGCTGGATTTCGGTAATTTTGGGATATGTGTGGCCCCTGGGAGTGGCCTGAGTGGGTTGAGAGGTCGAAACTTGATTTTTATGATGGTTTGGGACAGGTAGAACCCATTTTAAAACTAAAACAGGTCCCACCTACCCCGGAACATAAAAGCACTACAGGGGTAAAGATTTTAAAGTCTGGATTTTAGCTGGATTTCGGTAATTTTGGAATGGGCGTGGCCCCTGGGAGTGGCCTGAGTGGGTTGAGAGGTCGAAACTTGATTTTTATGATGGTTTGGGACAGGTAGAACCCATTTTAAAACTAAAACATGTCCCACCTACCCCGGAACATAAAAGCACTACAGGGGTAAAGATTTTAAAGTCTGGATTTTAGCTGGATTTCGGTAATTTTGGGATGGGCGTGGCCCCTGGGATTGGCCTGAGTGGGTTGAGAGGTCGAAACTTGATTTTTATGATGGTTTGGGACAGGTAGAACCCATTTTTAAACTAAAACATGTCCCACCTACCCCGGAACATAAAAGCACTACAGGGGTAAAGATTTTAAAGTCTGGATTTAGCTAGATTTCGGTAATTTTGGGATGGGCGTGGCCCCTGGGAGTGGCCTGAGTGGGTTGAGAGGTCGAAACTTGATTTTTATGATGGTTTGGGACAGGTAGAACCCATTTTAAAACTAAAACAGGTCCCACCTACCCCGGAACATAAAAGCACTACAGGGGTAAAGATTTTAAAGTCTGGATTTTAGCTGGATTTCGGTAATTTTGGGATTGGCATGGCCTCTGGGAGTGGCTTGAGTGGTTCAAGAGCTTGGTCTTTGTGATGGTTAGGGATATGTACTACCTATTTACCCACCAAACATGTTTCAAATACTCAGCAACACAAATCCCCTCAGGGGTCAAGATTCTCATTCTGGATTTTCAGGGATTTGTCACAGATTTCAAGCTATTTGGGATGGGTGGCCTGACTGGGGTGGATGTGTTACTTAGATTTTCATATCTTATAAGTTTCTATAAATGTATAAGTACGAGCAGTTTATTGAGACTTCTGACTTCTACCGTCGTAGATTCTACAATGATAAATATTGTAACGTACGTTCGGCGCGCAAAATCCACTACAAAATCCACTACAAAATTCAGGGAAACGTCTTCTGTCTTTGCCATTACTGCAGACGCGGTCGACATAAATTCAATATCGTCCGCGCTTCGTGTTCAATTAAGACGCGAGCGCGCGAAAATGTAATATTTGCGCGTACGTTGGCGGCACCGGCCACAATTACAAAATGGGCTTATAGAATATAGGTATCCGCTTTTCTAGATATTGGTACTGAACAGTGAACAAGAAGTTATTGTCATTTAATCAGGTTGAAAATATAGTAATCTTCTGCAGTGTCTTCCCTCGTGCATGTGAGTGAGCACACTTCTCATCAACTTTGACACAATTTCGTAATTCGTGGCGCTTTGACATTCAGCGAGATTCCCCTTTGACTGCTAAACAGATCACATCATCGCTCTAAATAAATCATCTCCAGGATGCAATGAGCTGTGTTCCTGACCTGACAGACAATTCGGCACTGTTTGCCGTATACGATGGCCACGGTGGAGGCGAGGTGGCTCTCTACGTCGCTAAATACCTTCCAATGCTCCTTAAAACACAGTACGATTTTACTGATGGCAAGATCGAGCAAGCTCTGAAAACAACTTTCCTGGCTGTTGATAAGCAGATTGTGTTGGAGGAAACGGCTGATGAATTGCAGACGCTGGCAGGTCAGTGGAATTATACGCATTGTTACTTGTTAATTCTCGTAGTTTGGTTATATTGGTGAACTGTCATCATTTTTGACAATTCTACTTTTTATTTGGGGAGGGGAGGGCCGGAGGGGGCTGACCATATTTAATTATATCAAAGTATATCCCCGGCCCTAAATCGGGGAAAAAACCTACATTTTAATATACTTTAATATACCCAAAATTAGTCTAGCTATATTCTTCATTTAGATTTGCAAGATAAGCCTGTTTTTGGACTAGTACATGAATTTACATCCAGTTTGGTCAAAAAATGGATGAGTTATGAGCTTCAAACCATATGCCCATATTTGGGCATACGCAACAAATTTGAAAGCTTTTACCCAAAATTCGATCAAATTTCAATATTTTTGAATGAGACTAACTTTGTGTGAAAAATATAGCTCAATATCTGTTGAATAGTGGATACTAAGTAAAAAGACCTCCATGAACAAAATTGCACATGTAATATCTCGGTTCGGGATACTAGCCAATTTAATGACTTCATTAAAATTAAAATAACTCCATAAGTTTTCAATATTTCTGTATGAAATTTTCGGAATCGATTAAGATTTGCATTTCAAGCATATTGTGTGCAGCGATTTTTGTTTTAGGTAAAAAGATAGGGATAAATTTAAGTATATTAGAGTATATTAAAGTATATCCCCTGCCCTAAATCGGGAAAAAACCTACATTTTAATGTACTTCAATATTATGGTCAGCCCCCCCCCCCCCCCCCCCCAATTTGTGTCTAACGTGAATCTGATTAGTACTGCGTAGAAAACTACAAACGAGTCAATTACTTTCATCTTTTGTTGTATCTAAGGTACTAAAGGAGACGATGAAGATGAAGAAGGAATGGAAGATAAGATCAAAGAATGTGAGGAGCTGAACGAAGAGGCCCAGCTGCCACTTGTGGACCTGCTCGCCAAATACAAACAAAAATGTTAGTATTTAATTTATGCTTCTAGTTGAACGGCATGAAATGCACCCGAATCAGTGTGTTGAAAGCACAAAAATAAAGGTTCTAAAATTCCAGAACGCTCACTGTACCGACCTTTCTGATGTAAATTGCCAATTGTGATTTCTAAACGGCTTATTTCCAGTCAAAGAGTGCATGGAAGAAGAAATGGCGGAGAAAGAAGGCAACTTTGAAGGATCCGGGAAAGGAAAGAAGGCTAAGGTGGAAGTTCCTGATATCTTACAAGGCGGTGGAGAGCCTGCAAGCGCTGGATCAGCTGCAAATGGGAAGGAAATCGTCAAAAACGGAGTGCGTATTCAAGATGTTATTTTTCTGTTGACGTATGATAATATACTGATATTGATAAACTATGTATCATCCCCTTTGTACCACGAATACAGTACAGCTACAGTGCGTCTTTTGAATTAATTCGCTAACCTTAAACATTTCAGAAAGATTCAGAATCTGAAAGTAGTTCCCCTTCAAAGAAAAACGGCGCGGACGAGACGACTGGTTAGTAGATATCAAACAGAAAGATCCAACATCAAGGAGCAGGATTTGCCGCCTGAAAACTAACATTTTACCTTTCCTGAGCTGACTTGTTCGATTTTACTGGAATAAGGTGATTTTATTTGAATAAGGTGATTTTCTCACACGACTTGCTCCATTTTCAGCAAATGGGGACGAGAGTAAGAATGGTGAGGGTGAAGAGGAATCTGATGAAGAGGAAGAGGAAGAGGCAGAAATGACTGACGAGGACGATTCGGTTAGTTCGATGATGTTAACCGATCATAATCCTGAAATATCAACAAATGTGGCAATACTCTAGTTAGTATTATGTGGATATTGAATAAACAAGCCTTGTAATATTTATAATGTTCTCCAGGACGAAGAGGGGTCAGAGGAGGGGTCATCAGAAGAGGATAGTGACGATGATGACGTTCCCCCAGAGTTTGATGAGAGAGAGGGGTACGGAAGTGGCACTACCGCTTGTGTAGCCGTTATCCAGGAAGGGGTTATTACTGTAGCTAACGTTGGTAAGTTGATCACTTCCCTTCCCGTTGAAATTTCACTCTTACAATCTCACCTCCTTAAAATTTACTCAGTTTAGTGGTCTTAATTGCCCGATAATTGCCTGATAATTGCCCGATAATTGCCTAATAATTGCCCGATAATTGCCTGATATAATCACGGTTAATTTTACACAGGTGACTCGAGGTGTGTAGTGTGTACCAAGGACGGAGTTGCAGTGGACTTGTCCGAGGACCACAAACCAGAGAGTGAGATTGAGAAGACCCGGGTTGAGAAAGCAGGAGGGAAGATAACGAAGGATGGTCGTGTAAACGGTGGTCTGAACTTGTCACGTGCACTGGGGGATCATCAGTACAAGCAGAACACTGACCTGCCTCCAGAGGAGCAGATGATAAGTCCCATGCCGGACCTTCAGACACATACTATTGCGGAGTGAGTCAATGTTAGAGAGAGAGAGAGGGAGAGGGACACCGACTTTTAATGTGTAGGAGTACAGCAACGAAATATATATATATATATATATATTATTAGTTAGCCACAACTATCAGTAAAACAACGCCTTGACTTCAAATGTCGGTAAAATGTACCTTTACAGTCATCCTGATATAAAGACATGTTAGTAAATTTATTCAAAATATCAATCCATCAATCAATCAAATAAAAGAAATTTAAAATTTAGAAATTTTTGTAACTCAGCAATTCAAGTTATGGTGGGTTGAAATCCCAAATGAGTGGTAGAGGTGAGAAAATAGAATATGCAAGAAGAAAATCATCTTTCTTCTCTAACGTTCATCCCTCCAAAGTGCTTTAAAGTTTTAAGCTGGTTTTGCCAAAAGTTCTCCCTTTGTTTACAAATACTTAGTCTATCCTGGGCACATTGCTCAAAATTCCCAACGTCAACTTGCTCTATAATAGAAACATTAATGTCCTTACTTAAAGTACTGGTAAACAACTTAGTGGTTGTACGGTCCAGATTGTGCAAAATCTCATTATCTATAAAATGGCAGGAAAGTTCACATGTCCTTCTTTGAGTTTTAATGTGGGATTTATGGTTCCTAAATCTAACCTTTAAAGAGTCTGAAGTACATCCTATATAACTTAACTTACAAATATTATCATTAACTATGTACACAACATTTTTGGTATCACAGTCCAATCGTCCTTTGATACTGAATACTTGGTTGGTGTGGAAACTGCCGATTGTGGTTGATGGTTTCAGGAAGTTTTTGCAGAGATCACATTTCTTAGCACAAGGGAAGCAACCTCCAGAATCAGAATCCTCAGCTGTGTCTGGAGAGGCGTGGCCTGGATCTTCTACAGCTGGCTCCTCTATATATATATATATATAATTGTGGGTGGCGTCGTCTGCTTACAGTGCTCAATCGGCAAGCCGAGAGCTAGATACAAAATGAAACGACCGGTTGAGTCAGACAAATGTTTCAATCATGATACAAAACCATGATATCATCACTATATACAATATATATATATATATATAGAGAGAGAGAGAGAGAGAGAGAGAGAGAGAGAGAGAGAGAGAGAGAGAGAGAGAGAGAGAGAGAGAGAGAGAGAGAGAGAGAGAGAGAGAGAGAGAGAGAGAGAGAGAGAGAGAGAGAGAGAGAGAGAGAGAGAGAGAGAGAGAGAGAGAGAGAGAGAGAGAGAGAGAGAGAGAGAGAGAGAGAGAGAGAGAGAGAGAGAGAGAG
>NW_026971851.1:0-28239 GCF_026151205.1 Bolinopsis microptera | reverse complement strand
TTAAAAATTTTTTTTTTAAAACGTAACACGCATAGCGAAGATTAAATGATTCTTCGCGCGAAAAACGCGCGCGCGCGTCTATGACGGTTTCAGTGTAAAGTCGGTTTTAAAGTAATGCAATATGTATGTACTACGGCTTCACACTCAAGTCACAGCAAACTAAAACGGTAAATTATAAATGAGTGTACAACTAAAGGCCGGTACACGCGCAGTGTCAAACCGCACGTGCGTACTCAGATAGGACTAGAGGCGCCAAGGGCCAGCTAGTAAAATGTCTTCTACTACACTACATTATACATTCTTTTTAATTGTGTCCATATCGGGTTTCGAACAAGTCAAAACAAAATAGCAGTTTGTGGTTTAGTTAGCGGATGCTACTTATCTTAGCTATTTATAAATAGAAATACCTACTACAACTACAAGAAAGCCTTTCTGAGTTACATTTAACTATTATTATTAAAGAAAATTATTCGTAACTTAGACTAATTCAGTGCAACCAAAGATACCGCTCTCGCAAACGCCAAAGGTAACACAGCAAAGGGTGCGCGCGCACGTTGGTCTTAACACATAAGTGACGTCACAGCCCAAAATTGCTATCAGCCAATAGGAGCGCGGCGTGATATTGCACGAATTATCGATTTCACAGTCCGGCGTATTTTTTGATTCTACACACTTTCACAGGACTTAAACGCGAATATTTGGAAGTAAATTCTTAGGTCCCCTCATCCTTTAAACCCCTTATATTATACGTACTATGGATCAAACAACACTGCTAGTACCATGCACCAGTCACATAAATCATTATCAGGTGGTATGTTATCACCGGTGCGTGGAGAATAGATAGATACTCGAAGTTCAAGTGAAAGATAGTATGATGATAAAATCAGAATAATTGGAATAATGAACAAACTAAGATCGCAGAACCTTGACCCTTACGCTAAACCTACATGTTTCGGAGAGGTCTAAGTTTATAATTAAAACAAGGTAGTTAACCGTTGTTTAACTATCCTCTCTACGAACTAGTGGTTTTAACTGTCCTCTTTACGGACTAGTGGTTTAACCCGTAAATATCAAGAGATATTTGGTCCTCGTGGAAGGTTCTAGAAGAATCAGGAGAGAGCTAGGAACTAGCTCGATTCAATCTATAACAGATCCCTACGGACACAGAAAAAGATTTTATTGGTAGATAAAATCTTTACGGGGTTTTTATTATACGTCCAAAATTTGAAAAAACAAGCTATGGGTCTTGTCACAAATATCTCACATATTGAAAATCAAATGCTAACACGAATTCACAGATTTAATTCTTCTCCATATTCTATTAAATATAATTTACACGAATTGTTCGTTGGTCTTCAAGGAAATTTTATTTTCTCCAGTTTGTTTCATTTATTAAAAACTATAGTTTTCGGATTGTCCATTTAGAAGTATTTCAATGAGCCGTTGTTGGCGTGAGCTGATGTTCATCAACTAGGATCGTGTCTATTCTTGTAAGTTAAGTCTTAGTATGACGGTTGATCCAGAAGGTAAGTCGTTCACCTAACTATTGTCAACTTAGATCTTCAAGGTCTTTGGGGTGATGTGGGCTCTAATAGTGTCTTCTAAGGACTAAGTGAGGTAAATGCAGGAGAAATTTTCAGGGCTTCATGAGGGCGGAAGTGACGTTTAGGACTTCGGTGGAGAAGAAGTAATGTGCAGGGCTTCAATAGAGCAGGAGTGACGTTTAGGACTTCAGTAGAAGAAGTAATGTGTAGGGCTTCAATAGAGCAGGAGTGACGTTTAGGACTTCAGTAGAGAAGAAGTAATGTGTAGGGCTTCAATAGAGCGGTAGTAACATGTGGGTAAGGGTCCATAGAAGAAGGGTATAATCAACATAGATTTTGTGGAATTCCCAATTTATGATCTAATATGATCGACACCTCAATTATATTTTGATTTATGATTCTTACAATCGTATGTTGTTTTTGGTTTTTATTTTTCAAGAAATGAATAGACGCATTTTTGATAACTGCACCAAGGTAGTAAAACTAGTAGTGATATATTACAATAGTAACAGTGTTATATCATAATATATAGAATATATGTCTCAAAGGACTAAATCATTTTAATATAGGGATATGTCACAAAGGACTAAAATACTTTGATTTAGGGATATGTCACAAAGGACTTACTCCCACCTGCTGTTGGCGGTCCACCGTAGCAAGGTGGAAATATTGTTCCGCTTCTATGGTCTCAGTCCTTTCCAGCAGTTTTTTGGGGTTCCAGATCCCCAGGAGATCTTTTCTGATCTCGTTCTGGTCCGCTATGGACGCGAATGCGTGGACATAATCTATAACACAGCATGGCGAGAGGGTGATACCCCGGTTTAAAGAAGTTTGAAGGCGGGGTTTGTGCCCAGGGCTCCAGGGGCACATGCCGGCCCATATGGCCTCGTGCTTCCGTAGCTTCGCTTGCTCAGGGGCACCTAGTTGAATCATATGATTAGTTGTTTGTTTATCAGAGATCGCTTCCATCAGTTTTGAAGCTTTCTGTGATTGAGTATGACCATGATATTTAGCTAAATCGTTCAAAGGTCTTTTCTTACCACTTTTGTTAGCTGGCAGCAAGGCCTGACTTGTCACGTTCACTGACACCAAGGTCTCTCCGTTTGCGGGGCTATCTCCGTCTGCGGGGTTATCTCCGTCTGCGGGGTTATCTCCGTCTGCGGGGCTATCAGTCTCCATTACGGTGACGCTCTCTAGTGACTCTATGAGCTCCTTCTCTGCTGCTCCTTCTGTCTCTGCTGCTCCTTCTGTCACTGCTGCTCCTTCTGTCACTGCTGCCTCTTCTGTTGTCGCTTCCTCTTCTATCGTTGCGGCCTCTCCGTTCGTTACTGCCTGGGGTCCAGGCTCTTCTTTCTCTGGAAGAATATTTTTTGTTACGAACGGGGGAAATAGTCATTTATTAGATTGACCTTGTAATATATAATTGTAATTGTAATATCCTGCTACACGCCATTTATACTTAATTAATATGGCGGTGTGAGTATGCCAGAAAGTGATTTAAACTAGTTGTATAAATATAAATTATAAAGTTTAACTGGCTAAAGTACTAAAACTAGCAGAGTATCATGATTAAAAGAAGTCTTCGGTAATAATGATCATAACTGATTAATCGGTTCAAAAGGTACCCGAGCGCTCATGGGCACACCTAAAATTATATCCGAGAAATAGTATCATACGACTTCGTTGCTAGTTTAGAAACTCACACATCTGCAGAATTACAGTAATCAAGTACTCACTTCCTTTTCTTGTTGTACTTTTTATTGACCGTCACGTGGTCATGACGATAATCAAACCTATCAATAGGTAGACTTCTAGTAGCCCTTGGGTTATTCCTTGCTAACCTCTCATATACATAAGCTTCATTTGAGCTCGTAGGGTCTACTTCCGTGCTAGTTATGCCGGTCAATGGGATAGTGTTATCGGGCGAATGATGGCCTGGTTGACTCACTGCAGTACCAGGTTCTGGGGCAATATGTTGTCCCGTGCCAGTCGATATATCTATCTCATTTTGAATCTGTACGAAATGGTTCAGGGTAGGAGCTTGATCTAGAACGATCACGAAGATTTTTTTCTATCTCTGGACCGAGATTTCGAATGGTCCCTGCTATAATCAGAATCAATATGACTCACTGATCTTGATCTAGATCTAGAACTGTAACGATTCATTGATCTATTTCTCGATCTATTCCTTGCTCTACGGCCTGACGGACCTGCTGATCTACTCACGTTGCTATTACGGATATTTTTAATTTATGTATCGTCCGAATTATTTTTGTTATCTTCAATGAAGAAAGCCTCGAGAGATTTGGCACTACTTACTGCCTTGTCATATGTTAAGTTCTTTCTGTCTCTGACAATTTCTATTTTTATGGCAATGTTTCTAAGGCCTTGTATGAAAGCTTCTAATTTATGACTTGTAAGGTCAGATGGAGAAAAATTTAGATTCTGGGCTATGATACCAAGTCTATAATTATAATCGTCAATGGATTCATGGCTCTTTTGCTTTAGATTATATAATTTTGCAAGAGCATTTGCATTGCTTACGACCGGATTTATGGCATTCTTAAAAGCATCGCATAATTTAGCTGCATCGGCTTTATCATCATCATCCAATTCTACGGATTTCAAAGATGCGTGTGTTCTATTGTCGACCAAGGATAGAAATATCATGTCAAGGTTTTTCTTTAACTCATTTATGGTTACGTATTCCGTGAACCGATCGCAAAACTGATGAAAGTTATCGCCGTATACAAACTGGCGGGGTTTACCTATGATTGAAATACGACTCATCTGGTCTGTAACAGTTTGAATCTTACCTGTCGACAAGGGCATATCTTTTGGTGGCTTCGTGTCGTCCATGTTGTATTCTCGTCGCCGTTTTATCCTCGTCGCCAATCTGTTATCACCGGTGCGTGGAGAATAGATAGATACTCGAAGTTCAAGTGAAAGATAGTATGATGATAAAATCAGAATAATTGGAATAATGAACAAACTAAGATCGCAGAACCTTGACCCTTACGCTAAACCTACATGTTTCGGAGAGGTCTAAGTTTATAATTAAAACAAGGTAGTTAACCGTTGTTTAACTATCCTCTCTACGAACTAGTGGTTTTAACTGTCCTCTTTACGGACTAGTGGTTTAACCCGTAAATATCAAGAGATATTTGGTCCTCGTGGAAGGTTCTAGAAGAATCAGGAGAGAGCTAGGAACTAGCTCGATTCAATCTATAACAGATATTATGTTAACAGTGTCACAATTAAACTACCGCTACATGGTTAAAAATAGGGTAATTTCGTCACAAAAAATTATTATAACTCTGTTAGCTCCTTGCTGGCAAAATAACTAGTTTATCGAAATTTTTTTGATGATAAGGTTACATAGTATTCTAATAGAGGTATAGTTCTTCAAAATAGGGGCAAGACATGTTCACTTTGTCACATCAGTTATTATAAGAGTTAGGTAATCGTCATCAGATTAAAAGATATTTTTCGTAGTTTGGATCGATTAATACTTTAATATACCTGTAATAAATCCTATGCCAATTTTAACACACTATCTTGATACTGTTGGGGCAGAAAAAGTTAATTTTGTCACATTTTCAATGTCTTTGACAAATTAATCTAAATTTTTTAAATTGAGCTCTTATGTTCTGGACAATATTCTTCCAATCGTTTCTGAAAGAATATTGAATTCTAATAGAGTTATAGATCTTCAAAATAGGGGCAAGACATGTTTACTTTGTCACATCAGTTATTATAAGAGTTAGGTAATCTTCATCACATTAAAATATATTTTTTTGTAGTTTGAATTAATTTTAAATATAGGTAATAAAGCAGCCTATGCTAATTTTTACACACTATCTTGAAATTTTTGGGGCATGAAAAGTTAATTTTGTCACATTTTTAGTGACTTTGACAAATTTAACCTAAAATTGTTAAACTTAAGCTCTGATGTTCTGGACAATATTCTAATAGAGGTATAGAATATAGATCTTCAAAATAGGGGCAAGACATGTTTACTTTGTTACATCAGTTATTATAAGAGTTATTATTAGAGACTATTTCATTCTATAATCATTGTTTTTAATCTATTTACGATTTCGTATAATTTTTTGTGACAAGGTAAACATCAACTGATCTTAACTTGCATCAACTACATTGTCATCATATAAAATTTTCCCGCCTTTCAAACCAAAATCAGATATAAATAATTCGCCCAAAATTTTAAATTTCATATATTGTGACAGAATTAACCTCATTTCCCAATAACCAAGTGCCTGTATTAGCTAACTATTCAAAACAACATATTTTAGGGCTATGATTGGTAGAGCAACCATCAAATAATGAGTTGAAAGGGTTTTTAGGACACCTCACAGTAGAATAGAGGTATGGTATCATGAGTGTGACAAAGTTACCTAAATATTGCCTTGTAACTGTTCGATCCGTGCCCATTAACCAATGTTGTATCATAATTGTTAGATTGACCTAATTTACTATATTTCAGACCAAGGAATGATAATTAGACAAATGCAGTTAACTAAGTCACACAAAATGTGACATTTGAAACATTATAGTGCCTAACAACAATAGATTTTCTTTCTGAGCGGTGCATATGGGAGTATGGGTTACGTGGCTAATGTTCAGAACTTCTGAACGTGCTAGGTTAATAGATGTCAAAATTAAGCCACTATCGTCAAAAACGCTATTATTTTTGTTTACCAATATCCTCAAACTCAAATGAACGTGTCCATATACTATACAGTAAATTGTCCAATTGGTATTTCGAAAATCGGTAAAAAATTAAAATTTTGATTACGTAATCGAATCAACGACCCAAAACCCCCCCCCCCCCCGTAATCAACCGTAAGCATTTGAAAACCCCCCCCCCCCCCCGGCCCCCCCCCCCCCTCGGCTGATTACGTAATATGTGAACGACCCCATATGATAGTATACGACAAGATTGACAAAATGTGACAAACCATGGCAAAATTGGCACTCTCGGTTCCTGCCCTTTGTAACACCTTAGTGTGACTTGCCAAGCCCTTTTGTGGAATTTTGTTCCTGATTTGACAAATCTTACAAAAGCGTTGGGTTTAGAAATGTGATTCCAATTTTATAGAGGAATGCGCAATAAATCGCATCGTTTCTGCAAGTCCCTCAACTAACAGTTGGACATTTTAAATTTTGACAAAATTATTAGCAACCAATAACCATCGTTTATGCCAATCTGTAGTATATAAAGCAGAAAGGCAATTTGTGACACCGACTTTTCTGGTCAAATTTCGGCCACAAATGGAGACTCTCATTTTCTTGTATCTTGATATAATGTATTTATGATAAAGGCCATATATATACATCTGGTTTTTATCCTAAAAATTTGTGTTTCCCTTTCTAGCAAAGTCATCATCGGTATCCAATCAAAGCCTAATGAACCTCATTAATACACGCTAACGCCTTACTCTTGATAAGATTGGGTGACGAGATCACTAATTGAGTGCAAATATCACTGACTGAGTGCTCGGATCACATATCCGATGGATTTTAAAATGGTCATAACTCAGCCATATTTTAACCAATGAACTTGAAACTTTTGGAAAAGTTTTCAATTATCAAGCCAAATGTGTGCAAAAATTTTTGAGTTCTTAGCTTAAAGCGTTCTCATTTTATGAAGACAATAGTGAAAAAGAGGGAGTGTCACGCCACGCCCACTGTAATTGGGCGTGGCTTACGAAACTTTCAGGAAATCTAAGTTTGACCCATATCTATAATCTCTGAAATTTTGGTGCAATTTGGAGACGAATTACGTGAGTTATTAAGAGGTTGCGTGTGGGTAGTCACTTATGGGCCACCCTGTATAAAATAGTAGATATAAGTCTTCTAACAGTCTCGATACGAGGACAGTTGATGTATTTAAAGACATTTCGATTTTCTCCTATTTTTCAAGTCTCTAGAGTACTTCTGCACTAAAAGATTTACCTAACCAAAGAAGCTTAGCCTTATAATTTTCTCAATCAAATCTCTGCATAAAAGACCTATAAATATAGCTATGGTTGCTAATATTAGATAAAATGAGGGTCAAGGTGAGACAGTGCCCTAACTTCCGTGCTGAAAAAAAAAACATGACCATTAATGTCAGTATTTTTATTTTTTCAATACTGACATTGTCATTAATGTTCATAAATGGTCGTTTTCAAAGTTACAATATACATTTAAACGAGATATTCAGGATTTTTGAAAGATCTCGTAAAACCGTTTCATAATGGCTTTGCAACTTTATGGTAGGGAAATAGATTTAATAGAATTAAGATTTTATAGTTGGGCAATTCACAATATAACAAAAACCTTTGAGAAGTAAAGCCAAGTACATCTTCCCATTGCAAATCAAAGGTTGTTTATATTCCCATCGCAAAGCAAAGCAGTCGGCAAGCCCAACGACATACTGCTCGTTGCATCTTGCCAGCCAGCTGCCTGAATCAAGAGAGCTGCCTACAAAATGATCTCGTAGCTCAACTTAGCCTTTTAGGATCTTAGGATCCACGGTAATAACTATGTAACCTTTCACAATCTTGTCATGGAAATCTGCGCCACCTCTCACAGTAAAGACTTTCACTTAGAATGCAAATTTAGCAGCCTCCATAGACGCTTCCTTCCCTATCTTTATGTGTAACCATTTACAATCTTGTCATGGTAAACTTGCCACAGAGGGACACGGTAATTTGGGTGTTCGGCACCGTGATAATGTAGCTTGTCAGTTCGAAGCAGGACACACGTGTTCGAGGCTGGACACACGTGTTCGAGGCAGGACACACGTGTTCGAATTGTCATATATTTGCATAAACATAACAGGCGGGTGATTAAACGCTGGTCTTAATGATTTTATGTCTGTCCTTGTAACTAAGACACGTGTGTTCGACAGACCCGTTATTATAGTATCATAATACCTTATCTAGTCTACTCGGAGAGCTGAATCACACAATGATTGAACAGAGTGACCCTCTGGGCATTATTCCCCCTAATACCCCTGGCACCTCTGGTTGAACAGGGTGACCCTCCGGGACGTTATACCCCAAATACCCATGGCACCTCTGCTTGAACAGGGTGACCCTCCGGGACGTTATACCCCCAAATACCCCTGGCACCTCTGCTTGAACATTATTGGGCACTACACGAGGGTCTATAGTTCTCTAAAAAGGGGAGATCACCGAGGTTTTCACTTAGAATGCAAATTTAGCAGGCTGCATAGGTCATTCTCATCGCAAGAAGATAGAAGTGACAAGGCGATCAAGCTAAATGACAAATTAGATTTGGGGTATTTGAGACTAAAACCTCTCGCATAATAATTGCTTATTTGCTCCTCTTTGACCTGGACTAATTTTATCATTAGGCACTACATGAGGGTCTATAGTCCTCTAAAAAGAGGAGATCACCTCAGCCTTATGAGCTTACAGAAATACAGAACACTGAATCACCGCCGAGGCGGAGATACGTGAGATAATATGCCTCTTATTTTCTCATCAAACTCTAGTCAGGTGTGAGATCTGATTATCTCGATATCTGAGTTAAAGAAATTATCTTTTAATAAATAATCCAGCAATACATACTGCTTGTAATAAAAAATATGTGTGTTAACTGAATGGTAGATGATATTGATATGTCTTTGATGGTAATGTGAATATATTTTCTGCTATATTATCCCTATGGTGTATTGTGATAACCAAGACAATAATAAATTTCTTTTGTCACATACCGGAGATGCAAAAAGGAGGTTGCCCAGCATCTAGCTCCAGCATCCCGTCCTGACAAGTAGTCTGCTGAGTTCCTCTGATAACAAACCCTGGACTACACTTCAGAGTAACTTCTGTTCCGTGTTGTTGGGGTAGTAAGGGTTCAGGAACTAGGTTATCATCCCACTCTAGTGGCAGCGTCATGCAGTCACTTGAAATAACGTCTTGGTATTTCACAGTGCTTGCTTTTTTTCTGACAAAGCTGATTCGTTCTCTGACATTTCACGAATAATCGAGAAAAACCACAAGTTGAAAATTATATTAATTGGAAGAACTGTATATATCTGTCAATCTCACCTTTACAGCTAGGCTGAACACTGTAATGGAAGTTCTGTTCAGATTGACAAGTCACGTGGTTATCTCCTGTGAGAGTGTAACCAAGTGTACAGGACACTGTTATCACATCTCCTTTGAGCACTGGGAAGTCTGGAGTGCTGGCCATGTTGGTCCAAATTGAGGGTAGTTCACTGCATTCTTTATGATAAGTATAATGACGATCATAAATAAGGCAAATCTTATCTCGGACAATAGGTGTTTATTATAATATCAAACCAAAACGCTGTAAACCAAAATTACTTAATGAATGTTAACAAAATATATACCCTGATTTACAGCTGTTCTCATGGACAAATGCCCGTTGTTTTTATACAATCCGCCACTCCAGTTAAACTTGATCGCTGTGGAATGACTAGTCCACAAGCTATGACAGCTCGAGAAACTGTTCTTGTAGTCACTCGCGAAGTTGAAGATAAGGACGGTCACACCATTGCACTCCACTAGCAAGCTGGTCTCTGTTCGTGTGATTCGCCACACTTTTATCTGGTCACTTGAAACTCCATTCAGGGGCTGGGCCGCATCCCACGAGTCAGTCATGCATCGAGTGATCACGAGGATCCATCTGCTTGAGTTAAGATCCGTGCATTTGAAGTTGATGTACTGAGTTTCGTCTTCGGGGAAAATAAAATAAACGGTTATGGGGGCTTCAACCTGATTCATGGTGGTCTTTAGTTCCAGGGTTTGACTTAACTCTAGGTTGTAGCTCTGTTGTAATTGTGGACTAATCCAACCTGTGAAATATAGTGGGTAAATATCAAATATTCGATTACAACATAAATACATAAAAATGTACTTCAAAATTTGTATCGTGTACTACCCTTATAAAATATTAATCGACGTGATCTCTTTCTTGAGTTAACGAAAGTCCAGCTAACCAAATGATATCTGTAAATCCTTTTTATTAAGAACTATTTGTATTAAGAATGATAAACCTGTTGATCCAAGGCACAGGTTTCCCATCCGTATAAGAACAATCACTAGCGTCAAACTGATCCACATTTTAGGAGACTTGTTCACATCGCTTTAGATAACAGTGGAATCAAACAAAAATAAACAACGAATAATTACGCAAAGAAAACTTCAACAAGGAGACGCTCCTGCAAATTATGACTGACAATAATTTCACAATTTCTGGACGAAAAGCCGTTGTCGAGGAGTGAAATTATTATAGTATCAGACCAACGAGACGGACAAATAATACAGGACTTACAAAACTTAACTAAAAATAATGTAAAAGCTTTCTAGTGTAATGTTAAATTTGTCATTATTCGTAACTTGAATTAACGAAACGTGACAGAAAACAATGACATTTTCTATGGTAGACCGCATTGAATGGGGGGGGGTCCAACTACAAAAAATACGAACGCACCCCTAAAATTTCAAATTCGTATTCGTATTTTTTCGTATTTTTTCGTATTTTTTACAAATCGTCATTTTGATAAATAGAAGATCACACATCTTCGTAATTAATCATATCTAAGCTCAACATAGCAGTGAAGAAACATTGAAATAATATGTAAACCATCATGTATCATACATAAAACCTGGGGGTGCAACAACAAAAACGATGAACCCTCATAAAATTTTGAAATTCGCTCCCTTTTTATCGGTTTTTATTAAAATTTGGGATATATTGTGATCCATTTTATGTTTTATTGGAAATTGGTCCATTTAACTGGGGGGGGGGGGGGGGGGGGGGGGGGGGGGTGGTGGGGGGGGGTGGTGGTCCAACCCGATTTCTGATATGAGGGTTGATGAGGTTAAAATCGGAATTGAGAAATTTACAGAATCGATCTCCAAAACCTCTCAGAAGTGATATAATTCAACCAGAACCCCTACATAATACGTATGCTATATATTGTGATGAGAAAACAAACCAATTGGACATTCCATTAGTATGTTTTATGTGTTTTTCCACTGCAGGGGCTAGTATGCTCACTACTAGTTGGAGTTATCATGTACTCCCAGACCCGAGTGCTTTCGCCTCTTGTGAAATCGATTGTTTATGCTCATTGATTTTATCCCTGTTACTTGTTATTATGTTTTAGTACAACACTAGGTACCGGGTTATATTTTGTGGTCCGGTCTTTAAACATACCATAATATCACTATAGTACACTGCACCTTAAATTTATAGTCAAGTACATTTGTATCGTGACACATGCTTATTATTGGCTTGAGTCCTCCTCCTCAGTCTTCCTCCTCCTCCTCATCCTAAGTCTTCTTCCTCCTGAGTCTTCCTCCTCCTCCTTCTTCTCCTCCTAAGTCTTCTTCCTCCTGAGTCCTCTGAGTCCTCCTCCTCCTCCTCCTCCTCAGTCCTCCTCCTCCTTCTCACCAGTCCTCCTCTTAAGTATTCCTCCTCCTCCTCCTGAGTGCTCCTCCTAATCCTCCTCCTCCCCAGTCCTCATCCTCCTCCTCCTTCTTCTCTTCCTTCTCCTCCTCATCAGTCCTCCTCCTCAGTCCTCTTCATAGTCGTCCTCGTTCTTGTCCTTAGTCCTCCTCATCCTCCTCCTCAGTCCTCCTCCTGAGTCCTCCTCCTGAGTCTCCTCACTCCTCACAGTCCTCCTCCTCCCTGAGTCCTCCTCCTGAGTCCTCCTCCTGAGTCCTCCTCCTGAGTCCTCCTCCTGAGTCCTCCTCCTCCACAGTCCTCCTCCTCCTCAGTCCTCCTCCTGAGTCCTCCTCCTCCTCAGTCCTCCTCCTGAGTCCTCCTCCTGAGTCCTCCTCCTCCACAGTCCTCCTCCTCCTCAGTCCTCTCCCAGCCCTTCCCCAGTCCTCCTCATCCTCCTCCTTCTCCTTCTTATCAGTCGGGCCTCCTCCTCGTCCTCGCTCTCGGTCCTCAGGTCCTCCTCGTCCTTAGTCCATCATCCTTTTACTCCTCCTCCTCCTCCTCAGTCCTCCTCAGTCCTTCTCTTCCTCAGTTCATCCCCCCCAGTTCTCCTCCCCCTCCTCAGTCCTCGTCCTCAGTCCTCCTCGTCTTTAGACCTCCTTCTCATCAGTCCTTCCCAATCCTCCTCCTCCTCCTCCTTCTCATCCTCATAAGTCTTCTTCCTCCTGAGTCCTCTTCAGTCCTCCTCCTCCGTCTCATCAGTCCTCCTTCTCCTCCTCTTAAGTATTCCTCTCTCCTCCTACTGATTCCTTCCTCCTCCTCCTCCCCCCAGACCTCAATCCCCTCCTCCTCCTTTCCCTCTTCTTTTCCCCCTCCCCCTCAGTCCTCCTCCTCAGTCCGTCTTTATATAGTCGTCCTCGTATCCTCGTCCCTTAGGTCCTCCTCCTCCTCCTGAGTCCTCCTCCTGAGTCCTCCTCCTCATCCTCCTCCACAGTCCTCTTCCTCCTCCTCAGTCCTCCCCCAGTCCTCCTCCTCATCAGTCCTCCCCCAGTCCTCCTCCTCCTCAGTCCTCCTCCTCCTCCCTCAGTCCTCCTCCTCCTTCCACAGTCCTCCTCCCTCAGTCCTCCCCCATTCCTCCTCAATCTCCTCCCCCTCCTCATTCTCCTCCATCATCCTCCTCCTCCTTCTCCTCTTCCTTCTCCTCCTCATCAGTCCTCCTCCTCAGTCCTCTTATAGGTCGTCCTCGTTCTCGTCCTTAGTCCTCCTCCTCCTCCTCAGTCATCCTCCCTCAGTCCCTTCTCCTGAGTCCTCCTCCCTCATCCTCCTCCAACAGTCCTCTTCCTCCTCCTCAGTCCTCCCCCAGTCCTTCTCCTCATCAGTCCTCATCCTCATCAGTCCTCCCCAGTCCTCCTCCTCCTCCTCCTCCTCAGTCCTCCTCCTCCTCCTCAGTCCTCCTCCTCCTTCCTCAGTCCTCCCCAATTCCTCCTCAGTCTACTCCCCCTCCTCCTTCTCCTCCTCATCCTCCTCCTCCTTCTCCTCTTCCTTCTCCTCCTCATCAGTCCTCCTCCTCAGTCCTCTTCATAGTCGTTCTCGTCCTTAGTCCTCCTCCTCCTCCTCAGTCCTCCTCCTGAGTCATCCTCCTCCTCCTCAGTCCCCCCCCCATACCTCCTCCTCATCAGTCCAACCCCAGTCCTCCTCATCCCCCAGTCTCCTCCCCTCCTCAGTCCTCGTCCTCAGTCCTTCTCATAGTCGTCCTTCTCCTCCTCGCCTTCTTTCTCAGTCCTCCCCCGTCCTCAGTCCTCCTCGTATTTAGACCTCCTTCTCATCAGTCCTTCCCAGTCCTCCTCCTCCTCCTCCTCCTTCTCCTCCTCCTAAGTCTTCTTCCTCCTGAGTTTTCCTCCTGAGTCCTCCCCTCCTCCTCAGTCCTCCTCCTCCTCCTCAGTCCTCCTCCTCCTTCCTCAGTCCTCCTCCTCAGTCCTCCCCCATTCCTCCTCAATCTCCTCCCCCTCCTCATTCTCCTCCTCATCCTCCTCCTCCTTCTCCTCTTCCTTCTCCTCCTCATCAGTCCTCCTCCTCAGTCCTCTTTATAGTCGTCCTCGTTCTCGTCCTTAGTCCTCCTCCTCCTCCTCAGTCATCCTCCTCAGTCCTTCTCCTGAGTCCTCCTCCTCATCCTCCTCCACAGTCCTCTTCCTCCTCCTCAGTCCTCCCCCAGTCCTTCTCCTCATCAGTCCTCATCCTCATCAGTCCTCCCCAGTCCTCCTCCTCCACCTCCTCCTCCAGTCCTCCTCCTCCTCCTCAGTCCTCCTCCTCCTTCCTCAGTCCTCCCCAATTCCTCCTCAGTCTACTCCCCCTCCTCCTTCTCCTCCTCATCCTCCTCCTCCTTCTCCTCTTCCTTCTCCTCCTCATCAGTCCTCCTCCTCAGTCCTCTTCATAGTCGTTCTCGTCCTTAGTCCTCCTCCTCCTCCTCAGTCCCTCCTCCTGAGTCATCCTCCTCCTCCTCAGTCCCCCCCCCCATACCTCCTCCTCATCAGTCCAACCCCAGTCCTCCTCATCCCCCAGTTCTCCTCCCCTCCTCAGTCCTCGTCCTCAGTCCTTCTCATAGTCGTCCTTCTCCTCCTCGCCTTCTTTCTCAGTCCTCCCCGTCCTCAGTCCTCCTCGTATTTAGACCTCCTTCTCATCAGTCCTTCCCAGTCCTCCTCCTCCTCCTCCTCCTTCTCCTCCTCCTAAGTCTTCTTCCTCCTGAGTTTTCCTCCTGAGTCCTCCCCTCCTCCTGAGTCCTCCTCCTCCTTCTTATCAGTCCTCCTTCTCCTCCTCTTAAGTATTCCTTCTCCTCCTCCTGAGTCCTCCTCCTGAGTCCTCTTCATAGTCGTCCTCGTTCTCGTCCTTAGTCCTCCTCTTCCTCCTCAGTCCTCCTCCTGAGTCCTCCTCCTGAGTCCTTCTCCACATCCTCCTCCACAGTCCTCTTCCTCCTCCTCAGTCCTCCCCCAGTCCTCCTCCTCATCAGTCCTCCCCCAGTCCTCCTCCTCCTCAGTCCTCCTCCTCCTTCCTCAGTCCTCCTCCTCCTCAGTCCTCCCCCAGTCCTCCTCCTCAGTCTCCTCCCCCTCCTCCTTCTCCTCCTCAGTCATCCTCCTCCTCCTCAGTCCTCCCCCAGACCTCCTTCTCATCAGTCCTTCCCCAGTCCTCCTCCTCCTTCTTATCAGTCGGCCTCCTCCTCGTGCTCAGTCCTCAGTCCTCCTCGTCCTTAGTCCTCATCCTTTTACTCCTCCTCCTCCTCCTCAGTCGTCCTCAGTCCTTCTCCTCCTCAGTCATCCCCCCAGTTCTCCTCCCCATCCTCAGTCGTCCTCAGTCCTCGTCCTCAGTCCTCCTCATAGTCGTCTTCCTCGTCCCCGTCTTCCTTCTCAGTCCTCCTCGTCCTCAGTCCTCCTCTTGTTTAGACCTCCTCCTCATCAGTCCTTCCCCAGTCCTCCTCCTCCTCCTTCTCCTTCTTATCAGTCGTTCTCCTCCTCGTCCTCGCTCTAGTCCTCAGTCATCAGTCCTCCTCGTCCTTCTCCTCTTCAGTCATCCCCCAGTTCTCCTCCCCTCCACAGTCCTCCTCATGGTCGTCCTCCTCGTCCTCGTCTTCCTTCTCAGTCCTCCTCGTCCTCCTCCTTCTCCTCGTCCTCGTCCTCCTCCCCTTCCTCTTCAGTCTTCGTCAGTCCTCCTCCTCTTCCTTTTCCTCCTCCTCCTCAGTTCTCCTCCTCCTCTTCAGGGGATCATGTTTGCGAAAAAATGGAAGGCTAAAGGTAAACACTTTATCACGGCTCCAACGTTCCAGGACCTTATAACTGGCCTTGAAGGGATGGTTCATTATCTAGTCCAATGTGCAACTAAGTACAAGGACTGTGATATTGCTCCATGGCATTTTGTTTCCGACTCTTGCGAACAATTGTTTGCTTTCCTTCGCACTGGCTTCCGCAAAGGACGCCAGACGAACCTATCGAGTGCTTTGGTTGTGCACGGGGCAGCAAGGAAAAATCGGTGCCTTGAGCTTGATGCGAAAGGCAGCCATCTTGTTGCGCATGACGTTGCACACACTCGGGGGAAGACACTGATTCCCAATCCCAACCAAACACGGGTGTACAATGGCAGAGACACCAGCCTCAAGAAACTTAGGAAAGCACTCAGGAAAGGCATCGACATGGGGAAGGATATGATTCGTGCTCACACAAAGCTACTGAACCCGACTGTTACACTCTAGTTGATGATGATGACAGGGAAGAGGTTGAGCTTGAGGCTCCCAATGATGATGATGATGAATGGAGATTTATAACCAGTCAACTGGAGTTCTCACAACCGGCGGCCACGGCCGTTGGTACCATGTTGATACTGCTGCTGAGACGTTCATGAACGACAGTCGGTCATCGATGGCAGGTCATACACGCCAAAGGAGAATCAAAGGCTACAGTATCGCCAGGGTGTCACTTTCTTGGCCATGTGAATCGTTTGGAATAGACTGTAAACGTGTATCAGTTGGTGACAAGGGCTGGTTCGACAAGAAAAAATTCAAGCAAGCTGTCAAGTTCCGCGGGCAGGCTCCGGCTCTGTTCATGTCAACATCGCATATATTCAGCAAGGCTGACAGGTCGTCTGTCTGCTGTGTACCCACTAACTCCTTTTGTTCTACCCATCAGAACTATCATGTTTGGGTGAAGTCTGATGTAGATGGTAAGATTTTCCTATCAAAAGAAGTTTTGAAGATCACTAAGAGAATTTGAAGTTTTTCTCTATTTTTAATCCTAAGGAAATTAAGCTGTTGCCATTATATATAGTCTATATATTATAATATATAATGGGTTCAGCCGAAGCTGATTAAATTTCGTTTTAGGAAGTAGGGACCCAACTTACCAGATTTTAAAAGTATGCGTAATGCGTATTTGGCAATAATATTCTGTGATGTAGCATTCAAAGACCTTTATAAATCACAATTAATACATCATAATATTATCTGAATTGTGATAATATCCCAGTGATTTTGACACACACGCTTACGTGAGATTGACAAGCAGCTAAACTCCAATTATTAATTAGTAGGTAATCGTAGTATTGTATTTTCATTTGTTCACCAGTTTTGCTGCGTCTTATTTACCTTCTCTGATGTCATACAGTGTAATATACAAAGATACAACGGAGAATACCAATGGATTTATAGATCCATTTCTCTGGGATATTTCGTTATTTCAAGAGTAAAAAAATTTTGGTAAAAAATACGAATTAATACGAATTAATACGAACGCACCCCTAAAATTTGAAATTCGTATTCGTATTTTTTGTAGTTGGACCCCCCCCTTGAATTTTCATAAAGTCAGTATGCGTTGTAGTGCATTGATCGTGTTACCGAAACTAAAACCCTTCTTCTTACCAACAGCTTAAATACTTTCAAAGCTTTTGTGTTTGATAATAATATGCCACATTAATGACCAAAACATAGTTATCCAGAGCATCATTATTGCTATTCTGTTGTTTTATCTAGAGAAAAAATGCAGCTGATTTCCTCGATAGTGTTGAAAAAATTGTTGAACGCCGGCAAAAAGACTGACTCAAGTATCTACTGGAACTGCAGAGAATGCGTAAAATTTTTAGATTTCATTAAATCTAATCTAATTACTCATTCTAAAATGTCTCATTCTTCATATTTTACCTACTCACAATTATTAATCTCAGACACGTGAAATAATTTCTCTGCACTTTACTTTGACTTAGTGATGTGTACGAATAAGACTATTGAGTAATGAGTATCTGCTGTGATCATACAAAGGAACTAGCACTTTAGCACTACCGAGACACAAATATTGCTGTACAATATACAATGTATATATTGAAATCTGTTTTAACGGGATGTACAATTTATATGTATTTATATATAAATGTTTTTGCCATGAAACGGACCAAACTGATCCTAACTCATATTCCACTCATCATAGCATATCGCTTCAGCATGTACAAAGGGCATAACCTCAATCAGTTTAATGTAGTGAAATGACTGGTGTGAATAAAGTAGTGTACTAATACAAGTTGGAGAGGATGTATTTATATATTAACAGTAGAACCGCGTGGAAAGGAAAAAACCGCCAAATATCTGAGTTTGAGTTAAGTAGGGGTTTTTAAAATGATAATTTTGAATCACAACCGTCAATTAACTCTAGCAGCAGCTTTACTACCTCCTATTTCAGTACTCTAGGAGCAGCTTTACCACCTCCTATTTCAGGACGACAAATGTTGGGTGAGACAAACCCTCTGAACTCCAAACCTGGTAGCATCCGAGGAGACTACTGTATCGATATGGGTAAGAACATCTGTCACGGCAGCGACTCCGTGGAGAACGCTGAGAAGGAGATTGCAATGTGGTTCGGGGAAGGTGAGGTACAGAGCTACGTCCAGTCTAACTCCGTCCACATCTACGAATAAAGATCACGTGTTGTGTCACGTGGTGCGCGCAGGTCACGTGCAGTGCTGCACTCAGTCGAACCAGTGCCGCATAGCTCGAAGATTTTTAGCCTTTAGGATCTTTTAAATGTGAAAGTATGTTATTTATTCGTGGGTTAGCTTGCAAACTTAGCATATTTGTGTTTTATTGCTTAAAAGCGAAAGTTCGAATAACTCGTACACCCGATTTATAACAGTATATCCTTCCCCCAAATTTTAAGGTTTTTCGGAACAGTTCTCTAACCAAAAACAAAGGTTAAATAAATAACTCAAAAATTTGAAAAATGTGACTTACGCACACAGTTCTCTTACTGAAAACAAAGGTAAAATAAATAACTCAAAAATTTGAAAAATCCCAAAATGTGACTTACGCACATAGTTAAAGAAAACAGCAGTTCTAGTCAATAAGTGTCGAATGTTAGTTTCCAATATTTTCAACACTACTATTTGTTCAACATTCATGCTGCTAGAAGAAATAATTAGCATTCGACATATTCTATGCGGCCCATAAACAACCACCCAATCATTCAACTTGGTTGTACCACATTGACTGTCGGCAAATTCGATGGTAAACTAAGTTAAGTTTGAGGGGTTTGCTGATGATTGGTAAAAGAAAAATACAAATTTAATAATCGCCATTCAAAAATCAGTCTTTACATCCCTTTTTTAACAAAGAAGCCAATTTTCTTAGTAAATTTCAACCAATTATCCCCTTTTAGATCAATATTACGTAGATTAGAAAAAAAATGTACATTGTAATGGACCTGTAACACCTTTTAAGAGCCTGTAACACCTGTAACTACAACAATAGGATGATAGATGTTTAACCATGTGACGGTATGGTTACTACTACTCACACTCCTACCCCCCTCAACACCCTCTGATCTCTCGCCCTACTCCTCCTCCTCTCACGGTTCACCCAGATCTCTCAGATTTGTGAAGCAGTGCCATGACAACAAGACTCTTACTGAGACGTTTGAGGTTTGCTTTAGAGTTTTATTAGTTTAGTTTTAGAGTTTTATTAGTTAAGATTTTTATTAGTTTAGTTTTAGAGTTTTATAAGTTAAGTTTAGAATTTAATGTAAGAGTGTCACTGTGTGGATTGTTGTGAGTTAAGTTTATATTAGGCATTTCTGAATGAACGAGTAGTTGCTCCAATTACTCAATTAGAAAAAAGGAAAATTAGTAGTAACTTTTGTAGTATATATAGAGCTAATTTCATTTGTTGAAACCGTATTGCTACTCTGAGCCTACATTAATTCAAGAACCATGTTTCTGTGAATTTAAAAGTAAAAACTAATAATTTGGTGAACAAAATAAAACAATCTTTAATGTTATTTTGAATGCATAAAGAAATGAAATAATACAGTTATCAACAGTTACCAAAGTGTATGATGCAATCGAAAGCACGGGGAACATAATATAGAATAGGTCCAATCACGTAGGATACGACCATTGGGAGATCTTTCGTCTGAAAACCAAATTTCCCTCCGGGTAGCTTAGCGCTAAGTTTGGCAGCCATATCACCCCATTCCACCGATGTGATTCCACTTCCACCGTCACATTCTGCCTCATCCTCACAGGAATTACAGTCGCAGTACCCATCACACCAGTCCGTTTCGTAGAGTGTTCTGGAACCGTCCTTACAGGGTATCCTGTCATCAGCCGCATCCTCACCACCCTCATCTTGAGTCACTCCGAGTCTTATCATCGCCACCAACATCAACAAAAGCAGGACCTTCATCTTCAGATGTGTTCTTTGAAAGTAGTTAAATCACAGGAAAACTTACAAATATGGGATTGTCTGGGTCATGGGAGGACGTAGTTATATAGTGAATTTGGACGCATGACTGGAGCAAGCGGGGCTATTGTCCAGTTAGTGTTCATCAATAACAGCATTGTTTGAGTTCTGGGCGGGGCACATGTGGTGCTTTTTTGTGGGTACCTCTGTCTTTGTTCAACCTCCTGATCATATTTCGGTGCGAGTCACCCGGAGCATTATTTGCACGTGTTGGTAGTTCTACTCTTCCAAACAAATCTCACAGTGCTCTCAATGAAAACGTGCTTCTCATTCTACTCCTCTCTGGTAGTTCAGCTGGTTCTTTATATTAGGTCAGGTTTTAATCTTCCACGACTCGAACATTCAGTCTTTGTGGCAATACACGTGCATTAATTATTGGTTGGAGTAAGCTGGTTCAGTTGTAAAAGTGGTATTAGGTGGAAATTTGGATGGTTTGAACAACAAATAATATTGTCCTGCATTCTTTTCCTGGATGTGGTCAGGTGTTTTCAGTAGAACAGGGAGAAAAGTGGTGGAAGAGCAGCTGTTTGCTGGGGGGGGGGGGGGGGGTTCACCCTGATTTTTTGTGAAGCTTGGTTTCGAGATAGCAGTTGACCAACAAACTAGGACCAGTGACCGAACTTTTGAGGGGGTCCCGGACCCCAACCGCCAAACGGTGCCCGCGGGGCAGCCACGCCCATATTTGTTCCAAATTAGGCCCAATTTAGCCAAATACCCTGAACATACCCAAAATCCAGATTTTAGGTGCTCTACTTGTAGCTAGTGGTCCCCTGAACTCGTATATGAATTTTCATCAAGATTGGACAAAAAATGACTGAGTTATGAGCCAAAAACCACATGACCATATTTGGGCATACGCACCAAATTTGATCGATTTTGGCCCATAAATTAGTCAAATATCAATATTTTTGAATGAAACCAACTTTATATGGAAGGTAAGCCTATACTACATATTTTTACATGAAATTTTCCAAATTCTGAATTTTGCATTGCAAATTTTGGAATTTGGCCGCCAAATTTTTTTAAAGGCCTAACTCAAAATTCCAATACAAAACTTAAGATCGAAATGCGATTCTACGTTGATTCTGAAAATTTCATGTAAAAATATTGAAACCCTATTGAGTTCTATTGTTTTGAGCGAAGTCAGTTTTGCAAATATCGCGAACTGAGATATGGGCGATTTTCTTCATTTTTTGCGATTATTTGACCACATAATCCACAGTTTGGTAGATACTGAGCTGATAATCATAGATAATGTGTAGTATAGGCTTAGCTTCCATATAAAGTTAGTTTCATTCAAAAATATTGATTTTTGACCAATTTATGGGCCAAAATAGATCAAATTTGGTGCGTATGCCCAAATATGGTCATATGGTTTTTGGCTCATAACTCAGTCATTTTTTGTCCAATCTTGATGAAAATTCATATACGAGTTCAGGGGACCACTAGCTACAAGTAGAGCACCTAAAATCTGGATTTTGGGCATGTTCAGGGTATTTGGCTAAATTGGGCCTAATTTGCACCAAATATGGGCATGGCTGCAACGCGGTCACCGTTTGGCAGTTGGGGTCCGGGACCCCTTCAAAAGTTCGGTCACTGGTCCTAGTTTGTTGGTCAACTGGCTATCTCGAAACCAAGTTTCACAAAAAAATCAGGGTGAACCCCCCCTTAATCTACATAATTGATGAAATAATTTCGGTTTTTTGGAGTAGAGCTAGAATGAATTGGGTTGGCCGTGATTTATAGCGTATTGATGATATAATGTGCAAATAAAGCCCTTCCCACATCCCCACGGAATCTTTTTTATCGTTAATATTGCTACAATCTTGTTATCCCCTTATCCAAACTTCAGCCTTACAACACCTTTTATTAGTTTAGTACGAGGTTAGGGTTGTATTTTGTGGATTTTTATAATATTGTTAAGTTAAGTCGTGGTATTTGGGATATTATACCGGACCACGATGTATGGGGAATTACTACCCCATGGCTAGATTAAAATATTAAAATATTAAAAAGTATATACAACTAGAAATCCGCTAGTCGAAAGCTTTGTTCAAGAAAATTTTAAAATTCAGTTTTGTTTTAATTTCTCTTCATCATCTTAGCTCTGTACCGTAAAAAGTATGGATTTTATGTATGAATAAAAATTCTAAGAATGTTATCCTTTTTCTACAGCCCTGCTAAAAATGGCGAGGTTTCAACTCCATTTGCGAGCTGAAATTGGTGACATTGAAGGGGTCAGGTTTTGGTCCGTTGCCGGGGGGATTTCGTAAAGTTTAAAATATAACATAGATATAGACCATTTTATTTGTTGACACCGTTTTGTTGACCCTGCATAGAATATTTCAAGAACTAGATACATGTTTATGTGAATCTAAACATTTTAATGGAACTTGAGTAGGAACAAAATAAAACGATTCTTGATTTTATTTTAAATGCATGAAAAATAAAATGATACAGTTAACAGTATTGGTGCAAGATGCAGACCCAAGCACGTTGCACAAAATAGGCGATCTCCCAGGGAAGATGGTGCGTCATTACTGCCACTTTTCCTCCAGGTAGCTTAGCGTTAAGTTTGGCGGCCATCTCACCCCATTCCACCGATGTGATTCCACTTCCACCGTCACATTCTGCCTCATCCTCACAGGAATTACAGTCACAGTACCCATCACACCAGTCCCTTTCGGAGACTGTTGTGGAACCGTCCTTACAGGGTATCCTGTCACCAGCCGCATCCCCCTCCTCCTCACCCTCACCACCTTCTTGAGTCACTCCGAGTCTCATCATCGCAACCAACATCAACAACAGCAGGACCTTCATCTTCGGATGTGTTCTTTAAAAGTAGTTAAATCACAGGAAAACTCAGAAATATGGGATTGTCTGGGTCATGGGAAGACTATATATAGTGAAAATTGAACGCATGACTGGAGCGAGCGGGGCTATTGCCCAGTTAGCGTTCATCAATAACAGCATTGTTTAAGTTCTGAGCGTATTACATTACTATTATATTATATTATTGAGCGTATATAATGGTGCTTTTTTGTGGGTACCTCTGTCTTTGTTCAATCCCTTTCTCTGTGCGAGTCACCCGGAGCATTCTGTACACGTTTTTTTATTTATAATCCTTCCAGCAAATCTTACGGTGGAAACGTACTATTTTATTATACTCCTATGTTCACTGTTTAGAACGGCTAGTCTGCTGGTTCTTTGTTTTTATTATTCCACGACTCGAACCTCGGTCTTTGTTCTTCGTCAGCTTTTCTGACCAGGTTGCAAACACGTGCATTAATTCTTGGTTGAAGGGAGCTAGTTCAGATCTTAACGTGGTAATTTGTACGGTCTGAAAATAAAGAATATTCTCCTGGCACTCTTTACCTGAATGTTGTCAGGTGTTGTAAGGTAGGATGGTATTGTTATAGAGCTTTGTTTGGGGTTTAAGCTTCCCATTCTTCTTGTTAACAACAGTTAGTCGAGGTGACCATGTAAAAATAATTGACAAAATATGAGCTGGTTTTTTGGAGTAGAGCTAGAAACACGCACTGGGGTGGCCGTGATTCTAAAGGTTTTGATATGTGCTAATATCCCACTCTCCCACGAAATTCTTTCTAACAAGGATATCTTGAATACTGATACAATCTCGTTCTCCTCCTGTCCAAACCTCACCCAACTTAACACCCCAGGTAGCAGAACAGAGCACTCAAGGTGCTCCCTTAAAAGTCAAGACATTCGAGGATGACATTCCCAACTCCTACCCTCACCGGTTCGCTTACGGTCACGTGGCTGTTGTTTCCAATCCACGTGACACACTCTCTTTCTACGAACCTGATATTATTGGTGAGACTTATAAACTGGGCCTTTTTGTAGCTTAGGGTGCATAAATTAACACTCTGTGAATAAAATTGCAGTATTTTCTTAAACGTCCTTATAATACTATACTTCCAGCAATTTACTAATTACTACTAATTTACTAATTGCTAATTTGCTAATAGATGCTCCTGCATAACTACATTACCCCGTACTTCTCCAGGATCCTGTACCTCGAACCCCACCACCCAAAATTTCCTAACAGAGTCAGCTAAACAATACAACTGTATATACGCTAGTAACGGGGGATTCTTTAACACGACCACTGGTAACTGCCTGGGGAACATGTACAGTGATGGTCGTCTCGTCATCAATGGTATGTTACTGAGAGTTACTAATAGTTACTAATGGTTACCGAGAGTTTATTTAAACAAAGTCCCCCTTCGCGTTTATACCTGAGATTTTTGATAATCACTTGTTTTTATCAACTTAAAGTTTTGATATTTTGCAGTCGGAAGGATTTAATCACGTAAACTAGAGATTATAGATTATGTAGATTATGTAAGGGGGGTTCGAATGGTGAAAAATGGTGACATTTTACAATTTGGAAACTCGATCACCATAAAAAATCTGGGAGGGGCTCTACTGCTCTTATGGGGGGGGGGGGGGGGGGGCTCATGTTTTTTTGTCCGTTTTTGTCCGTTTGGCAGCTATATTTTCAAAACGGACAAAAAATAAAGCGGACAAAAACGGACAAAAACGGACAAAAAATAACAAAAATTGAAATAACATTTAGATGCTTCCTCCTCCTCCTCCTCTTCCTCCTCCTCCTCCTCCCCCTCCTCCTCCTCCTCCTCCTCCTCCTCCTCCTCCTCCTCCTCCTCCTCTTCCACCTTCTCCTCAGCCATCCTCCTCAGCCATCCTCCTCAGTCCTCCTCAGTCCTCCTCAGTCCTCCTCAGTCCTCTTCCTCTGCAGTCCTCATCATCCTCCTCAGTCCTCCTCCTGGGTCCTCCTCCTCCTCTTCCTCCTCAGTCCTCAGTCCTTCTCCTCAGTCCTCCTCCTCATCCTTTTCGTCAGTACTCCTCCTCCTCAGTCCTCCTCCAGTCCCCCTCCTCCTCCTATTCAGTCCTCCTCCTCCTTAGTTCTCCTCCTTCTCATTCCTTCTTCTGAGTCCTCCTCATTCCTCCTTCTGAGTCCTCCTCCTCCTCTTTCTCCTGAGTCCTCCTCCTGGGTCCTCTTTCTCCTCCTCCTTCTCAGTCCTCCTCCTCCTCCCTCTCAGTCATCCTCCTCAGTCATCCTCCTCAGCCATCCTCCTCAGCCATCCTCTTCAGCGATCCTCCTCAGTACTCCTCAGTCCTCCTCCTTCTCAGTCCTCCTCAGTCATCCTTCTCCTCCTCCTCCTCCAGGGGGGATCCTGTTTTTTATCCGTTTTTTCCGTTCGGAACCCTATATTATCAAAACGGACAAAAAATAGAGCGGACAAAAACGGACAAAAATAACAAAAATGGAAATAATATTTAGATCTTTAGATGCTTCCTCCTCCTCCTCAGTCTTCCTCAGTCATCCTCCTCCTCCTCCTGAGTCCTCCTCCTGGGTCCTCCTCCTGGGACCTCCTCCTCTTGGGTCCACCTCCTCTTCATCCTCCTCCTCTTCCTCCTCAGTCCTCAGTTCTCCTCCTCAGCTCAGTCCTCCTTCTCAGTCCTCCTCCTCATCCTTTTCCTCAGTCCTCCTCCTCAGTCCTGCCCAGTCCCCCTCCTCCTCCTATTCACTCCTCCTCCTCCTCCTCCTCCTCCTCCTCCTCCTCCTCCTCTTCTTCCTGGTTCCTCCTCTTGGGTCCTCCTTCTCCTCCTCAGTCCTCCTCTTCCTCCTCTTCCTGGGTCCTCCTGATCCTCTTCAGTCTTCTTCCTCCTTCTACTCCTCAGTCCTCCTCCTGCTCAATCCTCCTCTTCCTCCTAAGTCCTCCCCTCCTCAGTCCTCCTAAGTACTCCCCTTCTCAGTCCTCCTCCTCATCAGTCCTCTTCACCAGTCCTCCTCCTCAGTCCTCCTTATCCTCATCCTTTATCTCCTTTCTCCTCCTTATCCTCCTCATACACCTCCTTCTCCTCATCAGTCCTCCTCCTCACTCCTCAGTCCTTCTCCTCCTCCTCCTCCTCCTCGTCCTTAGTCCTCTTTATCAGTCCTCATCAGTCCTCATCGGTCCTCCTCCTCCCCAGTCCTCCTCATGGGGCCTTTTCCTGGGTCCTCCTCCTCTTGGGTCCTCCTCCTCTTGAGTCCTTCTTCTCCTCCTCCTATTCATTCCTCCTCCTCAGTTCTCCTTCTCAGTCTCACTCCTCCTCAGCCCCCCTCCTCTCCCTCCTCAGTCCCCCTCCTCAGTCCCCCCTCCTCCTTTTCCTCTCTTTCATCTCTCAATAATTTGTTCAATTTACAGGGTGGGCCAAAAGTCAGTACCCATACGTTGGCCTCAATAGCTCCGCCGTGTTTTATATTTGAGAGCTGTTGCTTTGCAGATGGTATACTGTACTTACTGGTTCAAGGATTCCGTCGTCAAAATTTGAAAATTCGAATATTTTAGACCACGCCCATTCAATATTAAAACACCTATATTGTTTTCTCTGAACATGCTGAACGCCTAATTTTTTCAGGGGCGGTAGATTATCAAATGTTGCATATGATCTAAAAACATGAGGCAAAACGGATTAGAAATGACGAAGTTATCAAGCATTTTCTGTATCTCGTTAACAATATTGACTGGGTGATTATGTGACACCGTGACACGACACCTTAATTGGGCAATTCCCATAATGTTTAACGGGGTAGTTAACGGGGGCACCTTATCACGTGATTAGGTAAACCAATCACCTGATCACACGTAATGAATAAACTCGTTATGCTTCATATCTCGGTCATCTGAGAAGCTACAGTTCTAATTCTTTCAGGACAAACGTAATTCGAATGGCCAAACACAATTCAATAACATTTAGCTTGATCCGACTATCCAAACTATCAAATAAATGTGAAAATGAACCTCCATTTGAAAAAAATGAACGCGAATATTTTTCGAGTTGACAAATTCCTTGAACCAGCGGTGGTACTAAGTCATACCAGAAAGAAGTATTTAAATTGGGCACTCAGTGACTGAGCTATAAAGGCCAACGTATGGGTACTGACTTTTGGCCCACCCTGTATAATTATTGTTGGTGTTATTGTTAACATAATTTATTGTTATACCGTATACTAAAATGTTTTTAAGCGCATTTGAGTCTGACTCAAAATGTGCTCAAGAATCTTTGTGTTTAACAAAGTTTTACTCTCCAGTAATAAAACTTTTCATCCCTTTTTATGTTATTAAAAAATGTGTAGACTATTCTTTGTGCCTAATTGAAGATTAAAAGTTTGAGAAAGGACCATGGTCATTAACCGGGCTACCCATTTCTGCAGATAGCCTGTTACAAATTGTGGAGAAAATTTAAATCAAAAGTTACAATTTTTGTCCGTTTTTGTCCGTTTTTGTCCGTTTGGCAGCTATATTTTCAAAACGGACAAAAATTAACGGACAAAAACGGACAAAAACGGACAAAAAATAACATGATCCCCCCCCCTCTTATCTCGAAGCACTCTACTGTTTTTGTGTTTTACTATTCTGTTAATTCTATGGCTGGAATGTTGGTATAATTTCCACTTGAGTAGCTCAATCCTTTACTTCTTAGGCTTCGATTTCTGAGTTCTGACACTGCAATTATTAATAGTTTTATACCTACTCACGGCACATATTTTTATCATGGCTAAAGTTACAACATATTTGAAGATATAATGAAGTTACATTTACATCTGATAGAGATAACACTTTGTGGAAACGATTAATCATGTTGTTAAAAACACTCAGTCCATTTAAAATTACAATATTGTCACACACTGGTTACGGTAAATGATCACGTATCAAGTCAATAAAGTCAAACGAGAATTCACCATAAACATGAAACAACCTATTCACTATTGGAACCCCCTAGTATATGTACAGTGTGCATGCTCCACATAAATAAAATATCCCCACAGGTAAAGGACTAATGAACCCCAACCTTGGTATTCTACGTAACGGTACCATAGTTGTAGGGTACCTGACACAAGATCACATTCTCAACCTGGAGTGGGTTAACTTGGTACAGGGTATCATTTGGCTGGTC
>NW_026971850.1:0-28401 GCF_026151205.1 Bolinopsis microptera | reverse complement strand
CTGCTTCGGTTTAAATATTTTTTTGGGGTTTTTTTGTTTTTAAATTTTTTAAATTCACTTACCTGCTCTAGGTTTAATATTTTTTTTTGTGTAACCTTACTTACTGCTCTCGGTTTTTTTTGTTTTAGGTACCTTCACTCTACCTGTTGGGGTTAATATTGTTTTTAGTGAAACCCTTCACTTACCTGCTTCATTTTTAAAATTTTTGTTTTAGTGTAACCTTCCTTACCTGTTCGGGTTTTAAATTGTTTTAGTGAAACCCCTTCACTCATCCCTCTCGGGTTAATATTGTTTTAGTGAAACCCTTTCCCTCTCCCTGCTCTCGGGTTTTAATATTGTTTGTGTCCCTTACTTACGCTTCATTTTAAATTTTGTTTTAGTTAAACCTTCCTTACCTCTCTAGGTTAATTTTTGTTTTAGTGAAACCCTTCCCTCCCTGCTCTCGGGTTTTAAAAATTTTTTTAGGAACCCTTCCTTTTACTGTTTCCCGGGTTTTAAATTTGTTTAGTGAAACCCTTCATCCCCTGTTCCGGTTTTAATATTTTTTTAGTGTAACCTTACTCTCCTGTCTCGGTTAAATATTGTTTAGTGTAATTTCACTTCCCTGCCCCGGTTTTAAATTTTGTTTTATGTAACCTTCCCTCCCTGCCCCGGTTTTTTGGGTTTTTTAGTGTAACCTTATTACCTGCTCTCGGGTTTTAAATTTTGAGTTTTTAACTTCCTTTTCCTGCTCTAGTTAATATTGTTTTAGTGTAACCTTCACTCTACTTCTCAGGTTTAAAAATTTTTTTTTAGTGAAAACCTTCCTTACGCTCTGGGTTTTAAATTTTTTTAGTGAAAACCTTCACCTACCTGCTCTCAGGTTAATATTGTTTTAGGTAACCTTCACTTACCTGTCTGGGTTTTAAATTTGTTTTAGTGTAACTTACTCACCTGCTTCAGGTTTAATTTTGTTTTTGTGTAACCTTCACTTCCCTGCTTCGGGTTTTATTTTTTTTTTAGTTTTCCCTTCACCTCCCTGCTTGGGTTTTAATTTTTTTTTGTGTAACCTTCATCTCCCTGCTTCGGGTTTTAATTTGTTTTGTGTAACCTTCACTCTCCCTGCTCTCGGGTTTTAATATTGTTTTGTGAAACCTTCACTTACCTGCTCTCGGTTTTTAAATTGTTTTAGTGAAACCTTCACTTACCGCTCTCAGGTTTAATTTGTTTTAGTTAACCTTCACTTACGCTCGGGTTTTAAATTTTTGTTTAGTGAAACCTTCACTTCCTGCTCTCAGGTTAAATTTGTTTTTGTGTAACCTTCACTCTCATGCTCCAGGTTTTTGAAATTAATTTGGTTTTAGTTTTTTAAACCTTCACTCTACTGCTTCGGTTAATATTGTTTTAGTTTTTAACCTCACTCCCCTGCTCTCAGGTTTAATATTGTTTTAGTGAAACCCTTCACTCTACCTGCTCTCAGGTTGAATTTTGTTTTAGTGTAACCTTCCTCAAAGCTTAGGTTTAATATTTTTAGTGTAACCTTTTCCTCTACTGCCTCAGGTTAAATTTGTTTAGTGTAACCTTCACTCTCCTGCTCTCAGGTTAAATATTGTTTTAGTGAAACCCTTACTCTATGCTTTTTGGTTTAATATTGTTTTTAGTGAAACCCTTCCTCTACCTGCTTTTGGGTTTTAATATTTTTTTTAGTGAACTTCCTCTACTGCTCTCAGGTTAATATTGTTTTAGTGTAACCTTCACTCACCTGCTCTCAGGTTAAATTTATTGTTTTGTTTTAACTTCAAATTACTGCTCTAAAGGTTTAATTTTGGGTTTTAGTTGTAATTTCACTCTACCTTCTTTTTTTTTTTTTTTTTTTTTTTTTTAAAAAAAACCTTCATTACCTGCCCGGTTGAATATGTTTGGTAACCTCACTCTACGCCTAGTTTAATATTGTTTTAGTGAACCTTTCACTCTACTCCTCAGTTTATTTTTGGTACCTTCACTTACCTGCTTTTTGATATTTTTTGTGTAACTTCATCTCTGCTTCGGTTTTTATTGTTTTAGTGTAACTTCACCTACTGCTTTGGTTGATTGTTTTGTTACCTCACTCTGCCTATTAATATTTTAGTGAACCTTACCTACTGCTCGGTTGATATTGTTTAGTGTACTTCACTCTACCCTCTCAGGTTTATATGTTTGTGTAACTCACCTACCTGCTCTGGTTGATATTTTTTTGTGAAAACTTATTACCCTCTCAGGTTTATATGTTTAGTGAACTCACTCACTGCTTCGTTGATATTGTTTAGTGTAATTCTCTACTGCTCAAGTTTTTTATTTTTATTTGTAATCCTTCCCGCCTCTGGTTAATATTGTTTAGTGTACCTACTTGCTCTAGGTTATATTGTTTAGTGTACCTTCACTCTACTCTCTGGTTTAATATTGTTTTATGTAACCTTTTCATCTACTGCTCTCAGGTTTATATGTTTGTGTAACTCACTCTACTGCTCTCGGGTTTATATTGTTTATGTAACTTCACTCTACCTGCTCTAGGTTGAATATTGTTGTATGTAACTTCACTCTACGCTCTCGGTTATAGTTTAGGTAATATCTCTTGGTTATATTGTTTAGGAAACCCTTTCACCTCCTGTTCGTTGAATATTGTTGAGTGTAACTTCACTCTCTGTCTCAGGTTATATGTTTATTAACTTCACTTACTGCTCTAGGTTTTAATATTGTTTTAGTAACTTCATCTACCTCCTCAGTTGATTTGTTTTAGGTTAAACCTTATTAAATTCTCTGGTTGATATTGTTTAGTAACTTCACTCACTTGCTCTAGTTGTATTGTTTTTGAAACCCTTCACACCTTCACCTACCTGCCTCGGGTTTTTAATATTGTTTGTGTAACCTTACTCTCCCCCTGCTCTCAGGTTAAATTGTTTTTGTGTAATTCCTTAACCTGCTTCGGTTAATATTGTTTTGTGTAACCCACTCTACGCCTCTTTAATATTGTTTTAGTGAAATTACTCTCCTGCTCTCATTTTAAATATGTTTTAGTGAAAACCTTCACTCTAAATGTCTCTTTTTTTATTTGTTTTAGTGAACCTTCACTCTACCTCTGGGGTAATATTGTTTTGGGGGAAATCCTCTACCTCTTCGGTTGAATTTTGTTTTAGTGAACCCTTTTACTCTCCTGCTCCCCTTTTTAATTTTTTTTTTAGTGTACCTTCCTCTACCTGTTCAGGTTTAATATTTTTTAGGCCCTTCATCTACCTGTCTCAGGTTAATTTTTGTTTTAGTGAAACCTTTTATTATGCTCCAGGTTTAAAATTGTTTTAGTGTAACCCTTCCCCTTTACGCTTCGGGGGTTAATATTTTTTTTGTGTAACCTTCCCCTTTTACCTGTTTTTCCCCGGTTTAATATTGTTTTGTAACTTATTACCTGCTCTGGGTTTTAAATTTTGTTTTAGGTAACCTTCACTTACCTCTCTCGGTTTAATATTGTTTTTTTTTTAATTTCACTTCCCTCCTCTCAGGTTTAAATAGTTTTAGTGTAACCTTCATCTACTGCTCTCTTTTTTTAAATTTTTTTAGTGTAACCTTCACTTACCGCTTCGGTTTTTTTTGTTTAGGAAACCCTTACTCTACCTTTTAGGTTTTTTTTGTTTTGGGTTAATTTTACTCCCGTTAGGTTTAATTGTTTTAGTGTAACCTTCACTCTACCCTCTCGGTTTTATTTTTTTTATGTTTTTTGGTTCGTTTAAAATTTTTTTATGAAACCCTTCACTCTACTGCTTTTGGTTTTGAATTTTGTTTTGTGTAACCTTTCCCAATTTAAATTTGTTTTTCAGGGTTTAATTTGTTTTTTAACCCCATTCCCGCTCTCGGTTTTTTAATATTTTTTTTATGTAACCTTCACTTACGCTCTCAGGTTTTAATATTGTTTTGTGAAACCTTCACCCCAAACCTGCTCTAGGTTTTAAAAAATTGTTTTAGTGTAACTTCCCCTTTCCGCTCTCGGGGTTGAATTTTTTTTAGTGAACCCCTTCCCACTTAGGGGCCTCGGTTTTATGTTTTTTTGTGTAACCTTCACTCTCCGGGCTTAATTTTTTTTGTTTTGGGAAACCCTTATCTCCTGCTCTCGGGGTTTAATTTTTTTGTGAAAACCCTTCCCCCTACTGTCTCGGTTTAAATGTTTGTGTAACCTTTTCCTCTACCTGTCTCGTTTAATATTGTTTATTAACCCCCCCTTCTACCTGCTCTCATTTTAATTTTTTTTTTTTGTGAACCATTTTATGCCTCGGTTGTTTTTTTTTAGGTAACCTTCATTACTCCTCGGGTTTTTAATATTTTTTTAGTGTAACCTTCACTTCCCTGCTTGGGTTTTAATATTGTTTTGTGAAACTTCACTTACTGCTTCAGGTTTAATATTGTTTTAGTGAAATTACTTTTGCTCCGGGTTTTTTATTTGTTTTGTGTAACCTTAATCTACCTGCTTCGGTTTAATATTGTTTTTAGTTTTACCTTCACTTACCCTTTCTCAGGTTAATATTTTTTTTTAAAAGGTAAAATCCTTACTCTCCCTGCCCCTTTTAAATTTTTTTGTGAATTATTTTTTTTTTTTTTTTAGTGAAACCTTCCTTACTGCTCTTGGTTTTTTGGAGTGAATTATTTGTTATTTTATATTGTTTTATTTAAACCCTTACTTCTGCTTCAGGTTGAATTTTGTTTTTGTGAAACCCTTCATCTACCTGCTCTCAGGTTTTATTTTTTTTAGTGAATTTCACTTACCTGCTTCTTTTTGGGCCTTTCTATGTTGGGGTTTATATTGTTTTGTGAAACCCCTTACTCTATGTTTCCGGTTAATTTTTTTTAGTGAAAACCTTCACTCTACCTTCTAGGTTTTTAATTTGTTTTAGTGTACCTTCACTTACTGCTTATTTTTAAAATTTTTTATAAATTTTTTTTTCGTTGTTTTTATTTTTTCACTTACTGCTTCATTTTTAAATTGTTTTAGTAAAACCCTTCACCTCCCGCTCTTTTTTAATATTGTTTTAGTAAAAACCTTAAATCTACCTGCTCTCTTTTTTAATATTGTTTTAGTGAAACCCCTTCATTATGCTTCGGTTTTTAATATTGTTTTAGTGAACCCCTTCACTTACTGCTCTAGGTTGAATTTGTTTAGTTATTCCTTCCTGCCCCGGGGGTTAATTTTTTTTTTTGTGTACCTTCACTTACCTGCTTAGGTTTAATATTGTTTTAGTGAACCCTTTAACTTACCTGCTTGGGTTTAAAAAGAATTAAATTCATTAAATTTGGGTTTTTTTTTGGTTTTCCCCAATTTCTCTTTTAATTTTTTGGCTTCAATTTGTTGGAATTTTGTTTTGTGTAACCTTCCCCTCTCCCTCCCTCAGGTTGATATTTTTGTGTGTAACCTTCACTCACTGTTCATTAATATTGTTTTAGTGTAATTCTTACTGCTTAGGTTATTTGTTATGTAACCTTCACTCTACCTGCTCTCAGGTTTAATATTGTTTTAGTGTAACCTTCACTCTACCTGCTCTCAGGTTTAATATTGTTTTAGTGTAACCTTCACTCTACCTGCTCTCAGGTTTAATATTGTTTTAGTGTAACCTTCACTCTACCTGCTCTCAGGTTTAATATTGTTTTAGTGTAACCTTCACTCTACCTGCTCTCAGGTTTAATATTGTTTTAGTGTAACCTTCACTCTACCTGCTCTCAGGTTTAATATTGTTTTAGTGTAACCTTCACTCTACCTGCTCTCAGGTTTAATATTGTTTTAGTGTAACCTTCACTCTACCTGCTCTCAGGTTTAATATTGTTTTAGTGTAACCTTCACTCTACCTGCTCTCAGGTTTAATATTGTTTTAGTGTAACCTTCACTCTACCTGCTCTCAGGTTTAATATTGTTTTAGTGTAACCTTCACTCTACCTGCTCTCAGGTTTAATATTGTTTTAGTGTAACCTTCACTCTACCTGCTCTCAGGTTTAATATTGTTTTAGTGTAACCTTCACTCTACCTGCTCTCAGGTTTAATATTGTTTTAGTGTAACCTTCACTCTACCTGCTCTCAGGTTTAATATTGTTTTAGTGTAACCTTCACTCTACCTGCTCTCAGGTTTAATATTGTTTTAGTGTAACCTTCACTCTACCTGCTCTCAGGTTTAATATTGTTTTAGTGTAACCTTCACTCTACCTGCTCTCAGGTTTAATATTGTTTTAGTGTAACCTTCACTCTACCTGCTCTCAGGTTTAATATTGTTTTAGTGTAACCTTCACTCTACCTGCTCTCAGGTTTAATATTGTTTTAGTGTAACCTTCACTCTACCTGCTCTCAGGTTTAATATTGTTTTAGTGTAACCTTCACTCTACCTGCTCTCAGGTTTAATATTGTTTTAGTGTAACCTTCACTCTACCTGCTCTCAGGTTTAATATTGTTTTAGTGTAACCTTCACTCTACCTGCTCTCAGGTTTAATATTGTTTTAGTGTAACCTTCACTCTACCTGCTCTCAGGTTTAATATTGTTTTAGTGTAACCTTCACTCTACCTGCTCTCAGGTTTAATATTGTTTTAGTGTAACCTTCACTCTACCTGCTCTCAGGTTTAATATTGTTTTAGTGTAACCTTCACTCTACCTGCTCTCAGGTTTAATATTGTTTTAGTGTAACCTTCACTCTACCTGCTCTCAGGTTTAATATTGTTTTAGTGTAACCTTCACTCTACCTGCTCTCAGGTTTAATATTGTTTTAGTGTAACCTTCACTCTACCTGCTCTCAGGTTTAATATTGTTTTAGTGTAACCTTCACTCTACCTGCTCTCAGGTTTAATATTGTTTTAGTGTAACCTTCACTCTACCTGCTCTCAGGTTTAATATTGTTTTAGTGTAACCTTCACTCTACCTGCTCTCAGGTTGAATATTGTTTTAGTGTAACCTTCACTCTACCTGCTCTCAGGTTTAATATTGTTTTAGTGTAACCTTCACTCTACCTGCTCTCAGGTTTAATATTGTTTTAGTGTAACCTTCACTCTACCTGCTCTCAGGTTTAATATTGTTTTAGTGTAACCTTCACTCTACCTGCTCTCAGGTTTAATATTGTTTTAGTGTAACCTTCACTCTACCTGCTCTCAGGTTTAATATTGTTTTAGTGTAACCTTCACTCTACCTGCTCTCAGGTTGAATATTGTTTTAGTGTAACCTTCACTCTACCTGCTCTCAGGTTTAATATTGTTTTAGTGTAACCTTCACTCTACCTGCTCTCAGGTTTAATATTGTTTTAGTGTAACCTTCACTCTACCTGCTCTCAGGTTTAATATTGTTTTAGTGTAACCTTCACTCTACCTGCTCTCAGGTTTAATATTGTTTTAGTGTAACCTTCACTCTACCTGCTCTCAGGTTTAATATTGTTTTAGTGTAACCTTCACTCTACCTGCTCTCAGGTTTAATATTGTTTTAGTGTAACCTTCACTCTACCTGCTCTCAGGTTTAATATTGTTTTAGTGTAACCTTCACTCTACCTGCTCTCAGGTTTAATATTGTTTTAGTGTAACCTTCACTCTACCTGCTCTCAGGTTTAATATTGTTTTAGTGTAACCTTCACTCTACCTGCTCTCAGGTTGAATATTGTTTTAGTGTAACCTTCACTCTACCTGCTCTCAGGTTTAATATTGTTTTAGTGTAACCTTCACTCTACCTGCTCTCAGGTTTAATATTGTTTTAGTGTAACCTTCACTCTACCTGCTCTCAGGTTTAATATTGTTTTAGTGTAACCTTCACTCTACCTGCTCTCAGGTTTAATATTGTTTTAGTGTAACCTTCACTCTACCTGCTCTCAGGTTGAATATTGTTTTAGTGTAACCTTCACTCTACCTGCTCTCAGGTTGAATATTGTTTTAGTGTAACCTTCACTCTACCTGCTCTCAGGTTTAATATTGTTTTAGTGTAACCTTCACTCTACCTGCTCTCAGGTTTAATATTGTTTTAGTGTAACCTTCACTCTACCTGCTCTCTGGTTTAATATTGTTTTTAGTGAACCTCCCTACCGCCTCGGGTTTTTATTTTTTTTTAGTGTAACCTTCACTTACCGCTTCAGGTTTTTATTTTTTTTTTGTGTAACCTTCCCCCTTCTACCTGCTCTCAGGTTGATATTGTTTTAGGTAACTTCCTCTCCTGCTTCGGGTTTTAAATTTTGTTGTGAACCTTCCTCTACGCTCCGGTTAATTTTTTTTTGTTGTAATTTTCTCTACCTTTCTGGTTTAATATTTTTTTTTAGTTAACTTAAATTTCCCTGCTTTCGGTTAATTTGTTTTGTGTAACTTCACTTCCCTCCCTTTTCAGGTTTAAATTTTTTTAGTGAACCTTCCCTATGCTTCGGTTAAAATTTTTTTTGGCCCTTTTTCCCGCTCTTTTTTTTTTTTATTTGCTTTTCCCTTTTTGGTTGAATATTGTTTTAGGGAAATTCACTTACCGGCCCATTTTGTTTTAATTTTTTTTTGTGTAACCTTCTTCCACCTCCCCTTCGGTTAAAATTTTTTTTGTGAAAACCTTCATTTACCTGCTCTAGGTTTATTTTTGTTTTAGTGTTTTCCCCTTTTCCCCTTTTCCCCGGAGGCCAAGCCCTTTTTTTTGTTTTTAGTGAAACCCTTTCACTTATGTCTCGGTTTTTTAATTTTGGTTTTAGTGAAACCTTTCTACCTGCTCTCGGGTTTTTAATTTGTTTTTGTGAAACCTTACTCTACCGTTAGGTTTAATATTTTTTTGTAAAAACCTTCACTTCCGCTCTCAGGTTTATATTGTTTTAGTGAAACCCTTCACTCTCCCCGCCTCTGGTTAATATTGTTTTAGTGTAACCTTATTACCTTTTCCGGGGTTTAATTTGTTTTAGTGTAACTTCACTCTCCTGCTTAGGTTATTTTGTTTTGTGAACCTTCATCTATGCTCTCGGGGTTTAATATTTTTTTTAGGTCCCTTCACTCTACCTGCTTCGGTTTTTTATATTTTTTTGTGAAACCCTTCATCTCCCCTTTTCAGGTTGAATATTGTTTTTGTGAAAACTTCCTTCATGTTTTCCAGGTTTAAAAAATTTTTTTTGGGAACCTTCCCTACCTGTCTCGGGTTTTATTTTGTTGTGTGAAATTTTCATTCCCTGCTTGGGTTAAATTTTTGTTTTAGGAAACCTTCACTCTACCTGTTCAGGTTTAATATTTTTTTTAGTGTATTCACTTACCTGCTCTCGGTTTATTTTTTTTAGTGTAACCTTCATCTCCCTGTTTTCAGGTTTAATATTGTTTTAGGAAACCTTCCTCAAATTGCTTCGGGGTTAAATATTTGTTTTAGTGAACCTTCCACTTCCCTGCTCTGGGGTTTAATTTGTTTTAGTGTCTTCACTTACCGCCTCATTTTTAATATTGTTTTTAGTGTAATTCCCTCTCCCTGCTTCGTTTATTTTTTGTTTTTGTGTACCCCCCTCTCCCCTTCTTCAGGGTTATATTGTTTTAGTGTAACCTTCACTCTACCTGCTTCGGGTTAAATTGTTTTATGTAACCTTCATTCCCTGCTTCAGGTTTTATTTTTTAGTGAAACCCCTTCACTCTCCCCTCTCTAGGTTTTATATTGTTTTAGTTGTAACCTTCATTCCCGCTTCGGTTTAATATTGTTTTAGTGAAACCTTCCTCTAACTTCTCCAGGTTAAATTGTTTTAGTGAAACCTTCATTATGCCTCGGTTTTTTAATTTGTTTTGTGAAAACTTCCTCTACCTGTCTCGGGTTTTTAATTTTTTTTTGGGAACCTCACTCTACTTCTCAGGTTAAAATTTTGTTTTAGTGTAACCCCTTCCTTTTAATTTTTTGTTTTTATGTACCTTCCTTTTAGTTTGGTTAAATTTTTTTTTAGGAAACCCTTTTCCTCTATGCTCTGGTTGAATTTGTTTAGTGTAACCTTCACTCTCCTTTTTTAGGTTTTTTAATATTGTTTTTGTGTAACCTTAACACCTGCTTTTGGGTTAATTTGTTTTAGTGAAAACTTCACTCTACCTGCTTCGGTTTTAAATTGTTTTGTGTAACCCCTCCCCTGCTTTTGGTTTTAAATTTTTTAGTGTAACTTACTTACCTGCTCTCAGGGGAATATTGTTTTGGTAACCTTCCTCTTCCTTTGCTTAGGTTTAATATTGTTTTGTGAAAACTTCCCTCTCCCTCTTAGGTTGAATATTTTTTTTGTGTAACTTACTCTCCCGCTCAGGTTTAAATATTGTTTTAGTGAAAAACCTTTCACTCTCTGCTCTCGGGTTTTAAATTTTTTTTGTGTAACCTTCCTTCCCTGTTCGGTTTGAAATTGTTTAGGAAAACCCTTCCTCTCTGCTTCGGGTTTTTTTAATATTGTTTTAGTGAACCTTCTCTCCTGCTCTCAGGTTTTTGTTTTTATGAAAATACTTATTTCTCAGGTTTAAATTTTTGGTAACTTATCTACTGTCTCGGTTTTAATATTGTTTTAGGTAATTTTTCCTCAAACTGCTTCAGGTTTAATTTTTGTTTTAGTGTAACCTTTTACTCTCCCTGCTTCAGGTTGAATTTTTTAGGAACCCTTCACTTACTGCTTCAGGTTTAATATTTGGTTTTAGTGTAATTTTATGTTAGGTTAAATTTTTTTTTAGTGAAAACCTTCACTTCCCTTGCTCTCTTTTTGGGGAATATTGTTTTTTGTAACCTTCACTTACCTGTTCAGGTTTATATTTTTTTAGTGAAACCCTTCACTCAAATGCTTGGTTAATAGGTTTTAGGTAACTTCACTTCCCTGCTCTCAGGTTTAATTTTTTTTTGTGTCCCTTCACTTCCCTCTCCTTTTTTTTTAATATTGTTTTAGTGTAACCTTAAATTACCTGCTTGGTTTAAATTTTTTTTGTGAAAACCTTATCTACCTGCTTTTTTTTTTAATATTGTTTTGGGTTTTTAAACCTTCCTTACGTTCAGGTTTAATTTTGTTTTAGTTAACCTTCACTCTACGTCTTTTTTATATTGTTTTAGTGTAACCCTTCACTCTACTCTCTCGGTTTTTAATTTGTTTGTGATTCACTCTACTGCTCTCGGTTAATTTTTTTTTTTTTAGTGAAACCCCTTCACTTACTGCTTGGGGTTTAATTTTGGGTTTTTATTTTAAAACCTTCACCACCTGCTTCGGGTTTTTAATTTGTTTTAGTGAAAACTTCACTTCCCTGCTTCGGGTTTTAATTTTTTTTTTTGTGTCCCCTTCACTCTCCCTGCTCCAAAGGTTGAATATTTTTTAGTGTAACTTCATCTCCTGCTCTCTTTTTAATTTGTTGTAGTGAAACCTTCCTCTACTGCTCTAGGTTTTTGTTTTAGTGTAACCTCATCTCCCTGTTTGGAAAAATTTGTTTTGTGAAATTCACTTACTCCTCAGGTTTATTTGTTTTAGGAAACCTTATTAAACCGCTTCGGTTTTTTTGGGTTTAGTGTAACCTTCATCTCCTGCTCTCGGTTGAATATTGTTTTATTTAAACCTTATCTACTGCTTCGGTTTTTATTGTTTTAGTTAACCTTCTTACCTCTCCGGTTTTAATATTGTTTTAGTGAAATTTTATCTATGCTTCGGGAATATTGTTTTAGTAAAACCTTCACTCTACTGTTTAGGGTTTTAAATTGTTGTAGTGAACTTACTCTCCCGGCTTAGGTTTAATATTTTTTTTTGTGAACCTTCATTACTGCTCCGGTTTATATTGTTTTAGTGTCCCTTCATCTACCTGCTCTCGGGTTTTAATTTGTTTTTGAATTTTTGTTTGGTTTTAATATGTTTTAGTGTAAACCTTATTATGCTCTAGGTTTAATATTTTTTAGTGAAACCTTCACTCTCCCTGCCCGGGTTTTTAAATTGTTTTTAGTGTAACCTTACTTCCTGCTATTTTAAATTTTTTTTATGGGATTATCTGTTTTAATTTTTTTTAGTGTACCTTCATCTCCCTGCCTCAGGTTAATTGTTTTAGGGGTAACCTTCCCCTTCCTTTCAGGTTTAATATTTTTTTTAGTTTGTAACTTCACTTCTTCCTGTCTAATTTTTAAATTTTTTTAGTGAAATTTTTTACTTCCTGTCTCGGTTTTTAATATTTTTTTGTTTTCCCACCAAACCTGCTTCGGTTTAATATTGTTTTTGAAACTTCATTACTTTTTTGGTTTATTTTTTTTAGTGAAACTTCATCTACCGCTCTAGGTTTTAAATTGTTTTAGTAAAAATTCCTCTCTGTTGGTTTAAAATTGTTTAGTGTAACTTCACTCAAACTGCTTCAGGTTGAATTTTTTTTGTTAATTTTCACTCTACCTGTCTAGGTTTAATATTGTTTTAGTGAACCTTCCCTCTCCCTGTTTCTCAGGTTGAATATTTTTTTTAGGTAACTTCCTTCCCTGCTTCGGGTTTTAAATATTTTTTTTAGTGTAACTTACTTTTACTCCCTCTCAGGTTTAATTTTTGTTTTAGTGAACTTCCTTACCTGCTCTAGGTTAATATTTTTTTGTGTACTTACTCTACTGTCTCAGGTTTAATTTTTTTAGTGAAACCTTCCTTACCTCTTCAGGTTAATTTTTTTTTTAGTGTAACCTTCCTTACTGCTCTGGGTTTAATATTGTTTTAGTGTAACCTTCACTCTACCTGCTCTCAGGTATAATATTGTTTTAGTGTAACCTTCACTCTACCTGCTCTCAGGTTGAATATTGTTGTAGTGTAACCTTCACTCTACTGCTCTCAGGTTTAATATTGTTTTAGTGTAACCTTCACTCTACCTGCTCTCAGGTTGACTATTGTTTTAGTGTAACCTTCACTCTACCTGCTCTCAGGTTTAATAATGTTTTTGTGTAACTTTCACGCTACCTGCTCTCAGGTTGAATATTGTTTTAGTGTAACCTTCACTCTACCTGCTCTCAGGTTAATAGTGTTTTAGTGTAACTTCACTCTACCTGCATCTCAGGTTTTAATATTGTTTTTAGTGTTACCTTCACTCTACCTGCTCTCAGGTTTAATATTGTTTTAGTGTAACCTTCACTCTACTGCTCTCAGGTTTAATATTGTTTTAGTGTAACCTTCACTCTCTACCTGCTCTCAGGTTTAATATTGTTTTAGTGTAACCTTCACTCTACTGCTCTCAGGTTTAATATTGTTTTAGTGTAACTTCACTCTACCCTGCTCTCAGGTTTAATATTGTTTTAGTGTAACCTTCACTCTACCTGCTCTCAGGTTTTAATATTGTTTTAGTGTAACCTCACTCTACCTGCTCTCAGGTTTAATATGATTTAGGTGTCAACCTTCACTACCTGCTTCGGGTTTTAATATTTTTTTTAGTGAACCTTCCTTATGCTCTCAGGTTGTTTTATTGTTTTTAGTGAAAACCTTCCCTCTACTGTCTCGGTTTTTTAATTTTGTTTTAGGTTAACCCTTTTCATTCCCGCTTCATTTTTATATGTTTAGGTAACCTTATTACCTGCTTCGGTTTAAAATATTGTTTTAGTGTAACCTTCCTTTACCTGCTCTCAGGTTAAATATTGTTTTAGTTTTTAACCTTCATCTCCCCTGCTCCAGGTTAATATTTTTTTTAGTGAAACCCTTACCTACCTGCTCTCAGGTTTAATTTGTTTTTAGTGTAACTTTCATCCCCTGCTTTGGTTGAATATTTTTTTGGTTTAAACTTACTCTATGCTCTCGGTTTTTAATATTGTTTTTTAGTGAAAACCTTCCCTTGTTCGGGTTTGAATATTGTTTTGTGTAACCTTCACTTATGTCTCAGGTTTAATTTTGTTTTGTGTTTTTATTTGTTGGGTTAAAAATTTTTGGTACCTTCACTTCCCTGTTTGGTTAATATTGTTTTTAGGGAACCTTTACTCTACCTGTTTGTTTAAATATTGTTTTTAGTGTATCCTTCAACTCTACCTGCTCTCAGTGATTTTAATATTTGTTTTAGAGTAACCTTCACCTACCTGCTCTCAGGATTAATATTGTTTTAGTGTAACCTTCAATCTACCTGCTCTACAGGTTTAATATTGTTTTAGTGTAACCTTCACTCTACCTGCTCTCAGGTTTAATATTGTTTTAGTGTACCTTCACTCTACTGCTCTCAGGTTTAATATTGTTTTAGTGTAACCTTCACTCTACCTGCTCTCAGTTTAATATTGTTTTAGTGTAACCTTCACTCTACTGCTCTCAGGTTTAATATTGTTTTTGTGTAACCTTCACTCTACTGCTCTCTGGTTTAATAGTGTTTTAGTGTAACTTCACTCTACCTGCTCTCAGGTTTAATATTGTTTTAGTGTAACCTTCCACTCTAACCTGCTCTCAGGTTGATTATTGTTTTAGTGTACCTTCACTCTACCTGCTCTCAGGTTTAATATTGTTTAGTGTAACTTCACTCTACCTGCTCTCAGGTTTAATATTGTTTTAGTGTAACTTCACTCTACCTGCTCTCAGGTTTAATATTGTTTTAGTGTAACCTTCACTCTACCTGCTCTCAGGTTTAATATTGTTTTAGTGTAACCTTCACTCTACCTGCTCTCAGGTTTAAATATTGTTTTAGTGTAACCTTCCACTCTACCTGCTCTCAGGTTTAATATTGTTTTAGTGTAACCTTCACTCTACCTGCTCTCAGGTTTAATATTGTTTTAGTGTAACCTTCACTCTACCTGCTCTCAGGTTTAATATTGTTTTAGTGTAACCTTCACTCTACCTGCTCTCAGGTTTGATATTGTTTTAGTGTAACCTTCACTCTACCTGCTCTCAGGTTTAATATTGTTTTAGTGTAACCTTCACTCTACCTGCTCTCAGGTTTAATATTGTTTTAGTGTAACCTTCACTCTACCTGCTCTCAGGGGTTTATATTGTTTTTAGTGTAACCTTCACTCTACCTGCTCTCAGGTTGAATATTGTTGTAGTGTAACCTTCACTCTACCTGCTTCAGGTTTAATATTGTTTTGTTTTAACCTTCACTTACCTGCTCTCAGGTTTATATTGTTTTAGTTAAACCTTCACTCTACCTGCTCTCGGGTTTTAAATATTGTTTAGTGTAACCTTCACTCTACCTGCTCTCAGGTTTAATATTGTTGTAGTGTAACCCTTCACTTTACCGCTTCAGGTTTAATATTGTTTTAGTGTAAACCTTCACTCTACCTGCTCTCAGGTTTAATATTGTTTAGTGAAACCCTTCACTCTACCTGCTCTCAGGTTGATATTTTTTTTTTTTTTTTTTTTTTTTTTTTTTTTTTTTTTTTTTTTTTTTTTTTTTTTTTTTTTTTTTTTTTTTTTTTTTTTTTTTTTTTTTTTTTTTTTTTTTTTTTTTTTTTTTTTTTTTTTTTTTTTTTTTTTTTTTTTTTTTTTTTTTTTTTTTTTTTTTTTTTTTTTTTTTTTTTTTTTTTTTTTTTTTTTTTTTTTTTTTTTTTTTTTTTTTTTTTTTTTTTTTTTTTTTTTTTTTTTTTTTTTTTTTTTTTTTTTTTTTTTTTTTTTTTTTTTTTTTTTTTTTTTTTTTTTTTTTTTTTTTTTTTTTTTTTTTTTTTTTTTTTTTTTTTTTTTTTTTTTTTTTTTTTTTTTTTTTTTTTTTTTTTTTTTTTTTTTTTTTTTTTTTTTTTTTTTTTTTTTTTTTTTTTTTTTTTTTTTTTTTTTTTTTTTTTTTTTTTTTTTTTTTTTTTTTTTTTTTTTTTTTTTTTTTTTTTTTTTTTTTTTTTTTTTTTTTTTTTTTTTTTTTTTTTTTTTTTTTTTTTTTTTTTTTTTTTTTTTTTTTTTTTTTTTTTTTTTTTTTTTTTTTTTTTTTTTTTTTTTTTTTTTTTTTTTTTTTTTTTTTTTTTTTTTTTTTTTTTTTTTTTTTTTTTTTTTTTTTTTTTTTTTTTTTTTTTTTTTTTTTTTTTTTTTTTTTTTTTTTTTTTTTTTTTTTTTTTTTTTTTTTTTTTTTTTTTTTTTTTTTTTTTTTTTTTTTTTTTTTTTTTTTTTTTTTTTTTTTTTTTTTTTTTTTTTTTTTTTTTTTTTTTTTTTTTTTTTTTTTTTTTTTTTTTTTTTTTTTTTTTTTTTTTTTTTTTTTTTTTTTTTTTTTTTTTTTTTTTTTTTTTTTTTTTTTTTTTTTTTTTTTTTTTTTTTTTTTTTTTTTTTTTTTTTTTTTTTTTTTTTTTTTTTTTTTTTTTTTTTTTTTTTTTTTTTTTTTTTTTTTTTTTTTTTTTTTTTTTTTTTTTTTTTTTTTTTTTTTTTTTTTTTTTTTTTTTTTTTTTTTTTTTTTTTTTTTTTTTTTTTTTTTTTTTTTTTTTTTTTTTTTTTTTTTTTTTTTTTTTTTTTTTTTTTTTTTTTTTTTTTTTTTTTTTTTTTTTTTTTTTTTTTTTTTTTTTTTTTTTTTTTTTTTTTTTTTTTTTTTTTTTTTTTTTTTTTTTTTTTTTTTTTTTTTTTTTTTTTTTTTTTTTTTTTTTTTTTTTTTTTTTTTTTTTTTTTTTTTTTTTTTTTTTTTTTTTTTTTTTTTTTTTTTTTTTTTTTTTTTTTTTTTTTTTTTTTTTTTTTTTTTTTTTTTTTTTTTTTTTTTTTTTTTTTTTTTTTTTTTTTTTTTTTTTTTTTTTTTTTTTTTTTTTTTTTTTTTTTTTTTTTTTTTTTTTTTTTTTTTTTTTTTTTTTTTTTTTTTTTTTTTTTTTTTTTTTTTTTTTTTTTTTTTTTTTTTTTTTTTTTTTTTTTTTTTTTTTTTTTTTTTTTTTTTTTTTTTTTTTTTTTTTTTTTTTTTTTTTTTTTTTTTTTTTTTTTTTTTTTTTTTTTTTTTTTTTTTTTTTTTTTTTTTTTTTTTTTTTTTTTTTTTTTTTTTTTTTTTTTTTTTTTTTTTTTTTTTTTTTTTTTTTTTTTTTTTTTTTTTTTTTTTTTTTTTTTTTTTTTTTTTTTTTTTTTTTTTTTTTTTTTTTTTTTTTTTTTTTTTTTTTTTTTTTTTTTTTTTTTTTTTTTTTTTTTTTTTTTTTTTTTTTTTTTTTTTTTTTTTTTTTTTTTTTTTTTTTTTTTTTTTTTTTTTTTTTTTTTTTTTTTTTTTTTTTTTTTTTTTTTTTTTTTTTTTTTTTTTTTTTTTTTTTTTTTTTTTTTTTTTTTTTTTTTTTTTTTTTTTTTTTTTTTTTTTTTTTTTTTTTTTTTTTTTTTTTTTTTTTTTTTTTTTTTTTTTTTTTTTTTTTTTTTTTTTTTTTTTTTTTTTTTTTTTTTTTTTTTTTTTTTTTTTTTTTTTTTTTTTTTTTTTTTTTTTTTTTTTTTTTTTTTTTTTTTTTTTTTTTTTTTTTTTTTTTTTTTTTTTTTTTTTTTTTTTTTTTTTTTTTTTTTTTTTTTTTTTTTTTTTTTTTTTTTTTTTTTTTTTTTTTTTTTTTTTTTTTTTTTTTTTTTTTTTTTTTTTTTTTTTTTTTTTTTTTTTTTTTTTTTTTTTTTTTTTTTTTTTTTTTTTTTTTTTTTTTTTTTTTTTTTTTTTTTTTTTTTTTTTTTTTTTTTTTTTTTTTTTTTTTTTTTTTTTTTTTTTTTTTTTTTTTTTTTTTTTTTTTTTTTTTTTTTTTTTTTTTTTTTTTTTTTTTTTTTTTTTTTTTTTTTTTTTTTTTTTTTTTTTTTTTTTTTTTTTTTTTTTTTTTTTTTTTTTTTTTTTTTTTTTTTTTTTTTTTTTTTTTTTTTTTTTTTTTTTTTTTTTTTTTTTTTTTTTTTTTTTTTTTTTTTTTTTTTTTTTTTTTTTTTTTTTTTTTTTTTTTTTTTTTTTTTTTTTTTTTTTTTTTTTTTTTTTTTTTTTTTTTTTTTTTTTTTTTTTTTTTTTTTTTTTTTTTTTTTTTTTTTTTTTTTTTTTTTTTTTTTTTTTTTTTTTTTTTTTTTTTTTTTTTTTTTTTTTTTTTTTTTTTTTTTTTTTTTTTTTTTTTTTTTTTTTTTTTTTTTTTTTTTTTTTTTTTTTTTTTTTTTTTTTTTTTTTTTTTTTTTTTTTTTTTTTTTTTTTTTTTTTTTTTTTTTTTTTTTTTTTTTTTTTTTTTTTTTTTTTTTTTTTTTTTTTTTTTTTTTTTTTTTTTTTTTTTTTTTTTTTTTTTTTTTTTTTTTTTTTTTTTTTTTTTTTTTTTTTTTTTTTTTTTTTTTTTTTTTTTTTTTTTTTTTTTTTTTTTTTTTTTTTTTTTTTTTTTTTTTTTTTTTTTTTTTTTTTTTTTTTTTTTTTTTTTTTTTTTTTTTTTTTTTTTTTTTTTTTTTTTTTTTTTTTTTTTTTTTTTTTTTTTTTTTTTTTTTTTTTTTTTTTTTTTTTTTTTTTTTTTTTTTTTTTTTTTTTTTTTTTTTTTTTTTTTTTTTTTTTTTTTTTTTTTTTTTTTTTTTTTTTTTTTTTTTTTTTTTTTTTTTTTTTTTTTTTTTTTTTTTTTTTTTTTTTTTTTTTTTTTTTTTTTTTTTTTTTTTTTTTTTTTTTTTTTTTTTTTTTTTTTTTTTTTTTTTTTTTTTTTTTTTTTTTTTTTTTTTTTTTTTTTTTTTTTTTTTTTTTTTTTTTTTTTTTTTTTTTTTTTTTTTTTTTTTTTTTTTTTTTTTTTTTTTTTTTTTTTTTTTTTTTTTTTTTTTTTTTTTTTTTTTTTTTTTTTTTTTTTTTTTTTTTTTTTTTTTTTTTTTTTTTTTTTTTTTTTTTTTTTTTTTTTTTTTTTTTTTTTTTTTTTTTTTTTTTTTTTTTTTTTTTTTTTTTTTTTTTTTTTTTTTTTTTTTTTTTTTTTTTTTTTTTTTTTTTTTTTTTTTTTTTTTTTTTTTTTTTTTTTTTTTTTTTTTTTTTTTTTTTTTTTTTTTTTTTTTTTTTTTTTTTTTTTTTTTTTTTTTTTTTTTTTTTTTTTTTTTTTTTTTTTTTTTTTTTTTTTTTTTTTTTTTTTTTTTTTTTTTTTTTTTTTTTTTTTTTTTTTTTTTTTTTTTTTTTTTTTTTTTTTTTTTTTTTTTTTTTTTTTTAGTGTAACTCACTTACGCTCGGTAATATGTTGTGTACCTCATTACCTGCTCTCAGGTTATATTGTTTGTGTAACTCACTCTCCCTGCTCTCGGTTAATATTGTTTTAGTGTAACTTCCTTACTGCTCTCGGTTTAATTGTTTGTGTAACCTTACTCTACCTGCCAGGTTATATTGTTTAGTGTAACTTCACTCTACCTGCTCTCAGTTAATATTGTTTAGTGTACCTTCATCTCCCTGCTCTCAGTTAATATGTTAGTGTAACCTTCCTTACCTCTTCAGTTATATGTTTATGTAACCTTCACTTACCTGTTCAGTTAATATTGTTTAGTGTACCTTCCAAAGCTCTCAGTTGATTTGTTTTGTACCTTCACTTACTGCTCTCAGGTTAAATATTGTTTTAGTGTAACTTCACCTACTGCTCTCAGGTTATATTGTTTTAGTGTAACCTTCACTTACCTGCTCTCGGTTAATATGTTTAGGTAACCTTCACTCTCCTCTCTAGTTGATTTTTATTACTTCATTATGTTGGTTAATTTGTTTAGTGAATTTTTACCGCTCTCAGTTAGTTTATATTTATTACCTGCTTCGTTGTATTTTTGTAACTTCACTCTACCTGTCCAGTTAATATTTGTAGTGTACTTACTTACCTGCTCTCAGTTTAATATTGTTTGTGAACTTCACTCACGCTCTCAGGTTTATTTGTTTTATGACTTATTACTGCTCCAGTTATATTGTTTAGTGTACTTCACTTACTGCCTCGTTTAATTTGTTTTGTAACTCACCTACCTGTCTAGTTTAATTGTTTTAGTTACCCCTCTACCTGCTCTCAGTTAATATTGTTTTAGTGTAACTTCACTCTCTGCTCTCGGTTATTTGTTTGTGTACTTCACTCTACCTGCTCAGTTTAATATGTTTTAGGTAACCTCACTCTACTCTCTCGGTTGAATATGTTTTAGTGTACCTTCTCTACTCTCTCAGTTATATTGTTTGGTACCTTCATCTACCTCCCCGGTTAATTTGTTTTTCCTCCTTCCGTTCTTGTTTGTTTATTACTCACTCTCTGTTAGGTTTTATTTTTTACTCCTCGTTTGTTGTATTTTATTACTCACTCTGTAGTTTATATTGTTTTAGTTAATTATTACCTCCTTTGTTTGTTTATGTTTATTACTCCTCGTTAAGTTTAAGTGTCTTACTCCCTCTCGGGAAATTTGTTTATCCCTCCCTGCTCTCGGTTAATTTTTTAGTGTAATTCACTGCCCGTTGATTTGTTTAGTGTAACCTTCACTACCTGCTCTCAGTTATATGTTTGGCCTACTCTACTGCCTCGTTAATTTTTTTAGTGTAACTTCTCTCCTGTCTCAGGTTATATGTTTTATGTATTACTTCCTGCTCTCGTTTTATTGTTTTAGTGTACCTCACTTACCTGCTTCGTGATATTGTTTGGTACTCCTCACTGCTCTCAGTTTAATTGTTTAGTGTAACCTTCCCTCCCGCTTCGTATATGTTTAGTGAACTACTCTACCTGCTCGTTAATATGTTTTAGTGTAACCTTCCTCTACCTCTTCAGGTTTAATATTGTTTGTTATTCACACTCTCCTGTTTATTTTTTAATTACCTTCTTATGTTAGTTATTGTTTGGAATTTATTACTCCTCAGTTATTTTTTGTTATTACTACTCTCTCGGTAATTTTTAGTGTACTTCACTACGCTCTCAGGTTAAAATTGTTTTAGTTAACTTCACTCTACCTGCTCTCGGTTAATATTGTTATGAAACCCTCACTTACTGCTTCAGTTATATTTTTAGTGTAACCTTCACTCTACTGCTCTCGTTGATATTGTTTGTTAACTTCTTACTGTCTAGGTTAATATGTTTATGTAACTTCACCTACTGCCCGTTTAATATGTTTTAGTGTAACTTCACTTACCTGCTCTCAGGTTAATATTTTTATGTACTTCACTCTACCTGCTCTCAGGTTAATATTGTTTTAGTACCTTACTCTCGCTAGGTTTATATGTTGTAGTGTAACCTTCACTCTACCTGCTAGTTATATTGTTTTAGTGTAACTTCATCTACCTGCTCCGGTTAATTGTTTTAGGTCCTTCCTCAAATTTTTTTTAAAATGTTATTACCTACTCTCCGTTAATTGTATTTTTATTACCTCCTCTGTTGTTTATTTTATTACTATTGTTATTGTATGTTATTACTCCTTCCTGTTAGTTAATATTTTTATTAATTTTACTCTCTCGTTAATTTTTTTGTACTACCTACTCTCTGTTAATTTTTATGTTTACTTACTCTCTTTTAAATTTTTGTTTATTCCTCCTCTCACGTTAATTTTTGTTATTCCCTTACCTCTCCAGGTTAATATTGTTTATGTAACCTTCACTCCTCTCTCGGGTTTAATTGTTTAGGTACTTCACTACGCTCTCGTTTATATTTTTAGTGTAACCTTCACTCTACTGCTCTAGGTTAAATGTTTAGTTAACCTCCTCTACCGCTCCGGGTTTAATTTGTTTAGTGACCTCACTCTACCTGCTCTCAGGTTAAATGTTTAGTGTAACTCACTCTCTCTCTCAGGTTTAATATTGTTTAGTGAACTCTCTACTGCTCTCAGTAATATTGTTTTGTGTAACCTCACTTACTGCCTCAGTTTAATATTTTTAGTGTAACTTATCTACCTGCTCTAGTTTAATATTTTTGTGACCTTATCTACTGCCGGTTAATTTTTTTATTAACCCCTTCATTATGTTAGTGATTTTTTTGTGTAATTATTCCTCCTCGTTGAAATGTTTGTGAACTTCACTCACTCTCTCAGGTTAATATGTTTTAGGTAACCTCACTCTACCTGCTCTCGGTTAATATTGTTTTTGAAACCTTCATTACCTGCTCCAGGTTTATATTGTTTGTGTAACCTTCACTCCCCTCTCTCAGGTTGATATTGTTTTGTGTACCTGCTTACCGCTTAGGTTATATTGTTTTAGTGTAACTTCCTCTACTGCTCTCAGGTTAATATTGTTTAGTGTAACCTCACCACTGCTAGGTTAATATTGTTTTGGTAACCTTCCTTACCTCTCTAGGTTAATATTGTTTTGTAACTTCACTTACTGCTCTCGTGATATTGTTGTAGTGTAACCTTCACTCTACCTGCTCCAGGTTAATATTGTTTAGTGAACTTCACTCTACTGCTCCGGTTAATTTGTTTTGTGTACCTTCATCTACTGCCTCAGGTTAATATTGTTTGTGTAACTTACTTACTCCTCAGGTTAAATTTTTAGTGTACCTTCACTCTACTCTTCAGTTAAATTGTTTATGTAACCTTCACCTACTGCCTCGGTTGAATATGTTTTAGTGTAACCTACTCACTGTCCAGTTAAATTTTTATACTTATTCTGTTAATTTATATGTTTTTACTTCCTTATGTTTGGTGAATTTTATTATTATTATGTTAGGTTTAAATGTTTAGTTAATTTTATGTCCTTAATTTGTTTAGTTAATTTTACCTCTTCGTTATAGTTTTTTATTACTCCTTTGATTGTTTTGGGTTTTTACCTCCTCAGTTAATTGTTTTGTGTAACCTTCCTACCTGCTTCGTTAATATTTTTTAGTTAACTTCCTCTACCTGCTCCAGTTAATATTTTTGTGAAACCCCCCCTTTTTTTTTTTTTTTTTTTTTTTTTTTTTTTTTTTTTTTTTTTTTTTTTTTTTTTTTTTTTTTTTTTTTTTTTTTTTTTTTTTTTTTTTTTTTTTTTTTTTTTTTTTTTTTTTTTTTTTTTTTTTTTTTTTTTTTTTTTTTTTTTTTTTTTTTTTTTTTTTTTTTTTTTTTTTTTTTTTTTTTTTTTTTTTTTTTTTTTTTTTTTTTTTTTTTTTTTTTTTTTTTTTTTTTTTTTTTTTTTTTTTTTTTTTTTTTTTTTTTTTTTTTTTTTTTTTTTTTTTTTTTTTTTTTTTTTTTTTTTTTTTTTTTTTTTTTTTTTTTTTTTTTTTTTTTTTTTTTTTTTTTTTTTTTTTTTTTTTTTTTTTTTTTTTTTTTTTTTTTTTTTTTTTTTTTTTTTTTTTTTTTTTTTTTTTTTTTTTTTTTTTTTTTTTTTTTTTTTTTTTTTTTTTTTTTTTTTTTTTTTTTTTTTTTTTTTTTTTTTTTTTTTTTTTTTTTTTTTTTTTTTTTTTTTTTTTTTTTTTTTTTTTTTTTTTTTTTTTTTTTTTTTTTTTTTTTTTTTTTTTTTTTTTTTTTTTTTTTTTTTTTTTTTTTTTTTTTTTTTTTTTTTTTTTTTTTTTTTTTTTTTTTTTTTTTTTTTTTTTTTTTTTTTTTTTTTTTTTTTTTTTTTTTTTTTTTTTTTTTTTTTTTTTTTTTTTTTTTTTTTTTTTTTTTTTTTTTTTTTTTTTTTTTTTTTTTTTTTTTTTTTTTTTTTTTTTTTTTTTTTTTTTTTTTTTTTTTTTTTTTTTTTTTTTTTTTTTTTTTTTTTTTTTTTTTTTTTTTTTTTTTTTTTTTTTTTTTTTTTTTTTTTTTTTTTTTTTTTTTTTTTTTTTTTTTTTTTTTTTTTTTTTTTTTTTTTTTTTTTTTTTTTTTTTTTTTTTTTTTTTTTTTTTTTTTTTTTTTTTTTTTTTTTTTTTTTTTTTTTTTTTTTTTTTTTTTTTTTTTTTTTTTTTTTTTTTTTTTTTTTTTTTTTTTTTTTTTTTTTTTTTTTTTTTTTTTTTTTTTTTTTTTTTTTTTTTTTTTTTTTTTTTTTTTTTTTTTTTTTTTTTTTTTTTTTTTTTTTTTTTTTTTTTTTTTTTTTTTTTTTTTTTTTTTTTTTTTTTTTTTTTTTTTTTTTTTTTTTTTTTTTTTTTTTTTTTTTTTTTTTTTTTTTTTTTTTTTTTTTTTTTTTTTTTTTTTTTTTTTTTTTTTTTTTTTTTTTTTTTTTTTTTTTTTTTTTTTTTTTTTTTTTTTTTTTTTTTTTTTTTTTTTTTTTTTTTTTTTTTTTTTTTTTTTTTTTTTTTTTTTTTTTTTTTTTTTTTTTTTTTTTTTTTTTTTTTTTTTTTTTTTTTTTTTTTTTTTTTTTTTTTTTTTTTTTTTTTTTTTTTTTTTTTTTTTTTTTTTTTTTTTTTTTTTTTTTTTTTTTTTTTTTTTTTTTTTTTTTTTTTTTTTTTTTTTTTTTTTTTTTTTTTTTTTTTTTTTTTTTTTTTTTTTTTTTTTTTTTTTTTTTTTTTTTTTTTTTTTTTTTTTTTTTTTTTTTTTTTTTTTTTTTTTTTTTTTTTTTTTTTTTTTTTTTTTTTTTTTTTTTTTTTTTTTTTTTTTTTTTTTTTTTTTTTTTTTTTTTTTTTTTTTTTTTTTTTTTTTTTTTTTTTTTTTTTTTTTTTTTTTTTTTTTTTTTTTTTTTTTTTTTTTTTTTTTTTTTTTTTTTTTTTTTTTTTTTTTTTTTTTTTTTTTTTTTTTTTTTTTTTTTTTTTTTTTTTTTTTTTTTTTTTTTTTTTTTTTTTTTTTTTTTTTTTTTTTTTTTTTTTTTTTTTTTTTTTTTTTTTTTTTTTTTTTTTTTTTTTTTTTTTTTTTTTTTTTTTTTTTTTTTTTTTTTTTTTTTTTTTTTTTTTTTTTTTTTTTTTTTTTTTTTTTTTTTTTTTTTTTTTTTTTTTTTTTTTTTTTTTTTTTTTTTTTTTTTTTTTTTTTTTTTTTTTTTTTTTTTTTTTTTTTTTTTTTTTTTTTTTTTTTTTTTTTTTTTTTTTTTTTTTTTTTTTTTTTTTTTTTTTTTTTTTTTTTTTTTTTTTTTTTTTTTTTTTTTTTTTTTTTTTTTTTTTTTTTTTTTTTTTTTTTTTTTTTTTTTTTTTTTTTTTTTTTTTTTTTTTTTTTTTTTTTTTTTTTTTTTTTTTGTTTAGTGAACTTACTCTACTGCTCTGGTTATATTGTTTTAGTGTAACCTCACTACCGCTCGGTTAATATTGTTAGTGACCTTCACTTACTGCTCTGGTTAATATTTTTAGTGTAACTTCACCACCTGCTCCAGTTAATATTTTTAGTGTACCTCCTCTCCTGCTTGTTATATTTTTTGGTAACCTTCCCACCTGTCCAGGTTTATATTGTTTAGTGTACTCACTCACTGCTCAGTTATATTGTTTAGGTAACCTTCACTAAACCTTCACTTCCCTTTGCTTTAGGTTTTAATTTTGTTTTAGGTTTACCTTTCCTCTTAAAATGTTAGGTGTAAACTTTTTTCTGTTCATTTTATTTTGGTTAACTTTTTTTGGGTTTTTAAAATTTTTTATGAACTTTATTACTGTTCATTAAAATTTATGTACCTTCACCCCTTGTTCTCGGTTAATATTGTTTTAGTGTAACTTCACTCTACCTGCTCTCAGGTTTAATATTGTTTTAGTGTAACCTTCACTCTACTGCTCTCAGGTTTAATATTGTTGTAGTGTAACCTTCACTCTACCTGCTCTCAGGGTGTTGAATATTGTTTTAGTGTAACCTTCACTCTCCCTGCTCTCAGGTTTATATGTTTTTAGTGTAACCTTCGCTCTACCTGCTCTCCAGGTTGAAACAATTGTTTTAGTGTAACCTTCACTCTACCAGCTCTCAGGTTAATATTGTTTTAGTGTAACTTCACTCTACCTGCTCTCAGGTTAATATTGTTTTAGTGTAACCTTCACTCTACCTGCTCTCAGGTTTAATATTGTTTTAGTGTAACCTTCACTCTACCTGCTCTCAGGTTGTATATTGTTTTAGTGTAACCTTCACTCTACCTTGCTCTCAGGTTTAATATTGTTTTTAGTGTAACCTTCACTCTACCTGCTCTCAGGTTTATATTGTTTTAGTGTAACCTTCACTCTACCTGCTCTCAGGTTGAATATTGTTTTAGTGTAACCTTCACTCTACTGCTCTCAGGTTTAATATTGTTTTAGTGTAACCTTCACTCTACCTGCTCTCAGGTTTAATATTGTTTGAGTGTAACCTTCACTCTACCTGCTCTCAGGTTTTAATATTGTTGTAGTGTAACCTTCACTCTACCTGCTCTCAGGTTTAATATTGTTTTAGTGTAACCTTCACTCTACCAGCTCTCAGGTTTAATATTGTTTAGTGTAACCTTCACTCTACCTGCTCTCAGGTTGAATATTGTTTTAGTGTAACCTTCACTCTACCTGCTCTCAGGTTTAATATTGTTGTAGTGTAACCTTCACTCTACCTGCTCTCAGGTTTAATATTGTTTTAGTGTAACCTTCACTCTACCTGCTCTCAGGTTTAATATTGTTTTAGTGTAACCTCACTCTACCTGCTCTCAGGTTTAATATTGTTTTAGTGTAACCTTCACTCTACCTGCTCTCAGGTTAATATTGTTTTAGTGTAACCTTCACTCTACCTGCTCTCAGGTTTAATATTGTTTTTAGTGTAACTTCACTCTACCTGCTCTCAGGTTGAATATTGTTTTAGTGTAACCTTCACTCTACCTGCTCTCAGGTTTAATATTGTTTTAGTGTAACCTTCACTCTACCTGCTCTCAGGTTTAATATTGTTTTAGTGTAACCTTCACTCTACCTGCTCTCAGGTTGAATATTGTTTTAGTGTAACCTTCACTCTACCTGCTCTCAGGTTTAATATTGTTTTAGTGTAACCTTCACTCTACCTGCTCTCAGGTTTAATATTGTTTTAGTGTAACCTTCACTCTACCTGCTCTCAGGTTTAATATTGTTTTAGTGTAACCTTCACTCTACCTGCTCTCAGGTTTAATATTGTTTTAGTGTAACCTTCACTCTACCTGCTCTCAGGTTTAATATTGTTTTAGTGTAACCTTCACTCTACCTGCTCTCAGGTTTAATATTGTTTAGTGTAACCTTCACTCTACCTGCTCTCAGGTTTAATATTGTTTTAGTGTAACCTTCACTCTACCTGCTCTCAGGTTTAATATTGTTTTAGTGTAACCTTCACTCTACCTGCTCTCAGGTTTAATATTGTTTTAGTGTAACCTTCACTCTACCTGCTCTCAGGTTTAATATTGTTTTAGTGTAACCTTCACTCTACCTGCTCTCAGGTTTAATATTGTTTTAGTGTAACCTTCACTCTACCTGCTCTCAGGTTTAATATTGTTTTAGTGTAACCTTCACTCTACCTGCTCTCAGGTTTAATATTGTTTTAGTGTAACCTTCACTCTACCTGCTCTCAGGTTGAATATTGTTTTAGTGTAACCTTCACTCTACCTGCTCTCAGGTTTAATATTGTTTTAGTGTAACCTTCACTCTACCTGCTCTCAGGTTTAATATTGTTTTAGTGTAACCTTCACTCTACCTGCTCTCAGGTTGAATATTGTTTTAGTGTAACCTTCACTCTACCTGCTCTCAGGTTTAATATTGTTTTAGTGTAACCTTCACTCTACCTGCTCTCAGGTTGAATATTGTTTTAGTGTAACCTTCACTCTACCTGCTCTCAGGTTTAATATTGTTTTAGTGTAACCTTCACTCTACCTGCTCTCAGGTTTAATATTGTTTTAGTGTAACCTTCACTCTACCTGCTCTCAGGTTTAATATTGTTGTAGTGTAACCTTCACTCTACCTGCTCTCAGGTTTAATATTGTTTTAGTGTAACCTTCACTCTACCTGCTCTCAGGTTGAATATTGTTTTAGTGTAACCTTCACTCTACCTGCTCTCAGGTTTAATATTGTTTTAGTGTAACCTTCACTCTACCTGCTCTCAGGTTTAATATTGTTTTAGTGTAACCTTCACTCTACCTGCTCTCAGGTTGAATATTGTTTTAGTGTAACCTTCACTCTACCTGCTCTCAGGTTTAATATTGTTGTAGTGTAACCTTCACTCTACCTGCTCTCAGGTTTAATATTGTTTTAGTGTAACCTTCACTCTACCTGCTCTCAGGTTGAATATTGTTTTAGTGTAACCTTCACTCTACCTGCTCTCAGGTTAATATTGTTTTAGTGTAACCTTCACTCTACCTGCTCTCAGGTTTAATATTTTTTAGTGTAACCTTCACTCTACCTGCTCTCAGGTTTAATATTGTTTTAGTGTAACCTTCACTCTACCTGCTCTCAGGTTTAATATTGTTTTAGTGTAACCTTCACTCTACTGCTCTCAGGTTTAATATTGTTTTAGTGTAACCTTCACTCTACTGCTCTCAGGTTTAATATTGTTTTAGTGTAAACCTTCACTCTACATGCTACTCAGGTTGAATATTGTTTTAGTGTAACCTTCCCTCTACCTGCTCTCAGGTTTAATATTGTTTCTAGTGACCTTACACTCTACCTGCTCTCAGGTTTAATATTGTTTTAGTGTAACCTTCACTTACCTGCTCTCAGGTTTAATATTGTTTTAGTGAACCTTCACTCTACCTGCTCTCAGGTTTAATATAGATTTAGTGTAACCTTCACTCTACCTGCTCTCAGGTTTAATATTGTTTTAGTGTAACCTTCACTCTACCTGCTCTCAGGTTTAATATTGTTTTAGTGTAACCTTCCACTCTACCTGCTCTCAGGTTTAATATTGTTTAGTGTAACTTCACTCTACCTGCTCTAAAAGGGG
>NW_026971849.1:0-28709 GCF_026151205.1 Bolinopsis microptera | reverse complement strand
AAAACAAAAAAAAACACAAAACCAACCCAAACCAAAAAAAAAAAACAAAAAAAAAAAAAAAAAAAAACCACAACCACCAAAAAAAAAAAAAAAAAAAAAAACAATTCGGGTTTTAACCCCCCGATGAGGGGTCAGGATTGGTAGTGTAGGAGTCTGAACAATTCCAGGTTTAATCAATGGGGGTTTCGGGTTAGTAAGTGATGAGAGTTGCTAAAAATTTCCCCGGTTTTAACCCCAGATGAGGGGTGCGGGAGTTAGTAATGTGATGGGTTGCTAACTTTTCCGGGTTTACCCCAGGGGGGTGGGGTTAGAAAATGTGATGAAGTTGACTAAAATTCCGGTTTAAAACCAGATGAGGGGGTGAGGGTTAGTAAGTAAGAGAGTTGAAAACAATTCCAGGTTTAACTCCAGATGGGGGTCGGGGTTTAGAAAATGTAAAGGGAGATCTGACAAACAATTCCAGGTTTTAAACCCCTTGGGGGTGCAGGGTTAGTAATGTGATAGAGAGTCTGACAAAAATTTCCAGGTTTAACCCCCAGATGAGGGGTCGGGGTTGTAATGTGATAGAGATCTGACTAAAAAATTCCAGGTTTAATCCAGAGAGGGGTGCGGGGTTGGAAATTGATAGAGAGTCTGCTAACAATTCCGGGTTTAAACCCCAGATAGGGGGGTGGATTAGTAATGTGATAGAGATCACTTAAATTCCAGGTTTAACTCCATGAGGGGGTCGGGATTTGAGAAATGTATAGGGTCTGACTAACAATTCCAGGTTTAACTCCGATGAGGTGGTGGGGTTAAGTAATGTGTAAAATCTGACTAACAATTCCGGGTTTTAAACCCAGAGGGGGTGAGGATTAGTATGTGATAGAGAGTCTGCTAACTTCCCCGGGTTTTAAATCCAGATGAGGTGTGCAGGATTTAAGTAATGTTAGGGGCCTACTAACAATTCCGTTTAAAACCCAGTGAGGTGGTGCGGGGTTGAGTAATTGATGAAGTCTGACAAAAATTCCAGGTTTAAACTCCAGTGGGTGGTCGGGGATTTGATAATGTGATGGGAAGTCTGACAAAACATTCCGGTTTAATCCAATGAGGTGGTGCAGGAGTTAGTAATTGATAGGGGGGCTGAACAATTCCGGGTTTAACTCCAGATGAGGTGGGCAGGATTAGTAAGTGATGGGGGTCTGACTAAAAATTTTCCAGGTTTAACTCCAGATAGGGGGGCAGGGTTGGTAATGTGTAAGAGTCTACTAAAAATTTCCCGGGTTTAACCCCCGATGGGGTGGTGCGGATTTTAAGAAATGGATAGAGAGTTAAACAATTTCCAGGTTTCCCCCGATAGGTGGTAAAGAGTTGAGTTGTGATAGAGAGTTGATAACTTTTCCGGGTTTAAAATCCAAAAAGAGGGGGCAGGATTTGAGTAATTTTAAGAGGTTGAAAACTTTCCCGGGTTTTTAAACCCCCAAGAGGGGGGGCGGGGGAAAGTAATGGATAGGGTTGACTAAAAATTCCAGGTTTAAACCCAGAGAGTGGTCAGGGTTGGTAAGGGTTTAGGTCTGACTAACAATTTCCGGGTTTTCTCCGATGAGGTGGTCGGGGTTTGGAATTGATAGGGTTGATAACAAATTTCCGTTTAATCCATGGGGGTCGGGGTTGAGAATTGATGGAGTCATAAAATTTTCCCGGTTTAATCCAGTGGGGGTCGGGGTTTAATATGTGATAGAGAGCTGCAACAATTCGGGTTTTTAACTCCAAGGGTGGGCAGGTTGGGTTTGTGATAGGATCTGAAAAAATTCCGGGTTTTAACTCAGATGAGGGGTCGGGATTTTGGTAATGTGATAGAGAGTCTGATAACAATTTCGGGTTTAAACCCCAAAGATGAGGTGGTCAGGAGTTGGGAAATTGATAAGATCGACAACAATTTCCGGTTTACTCCAAAGAGGTGGTCAGGAGTTAGAATGGATGAGGTTACTAACAATTCAGGTTAACCCGATGATGGTCGGGGAGTTGAGTAATGTGTAGGGGTCGACAACAATTCCATTTAACTCAAGAGGGGGCGGGATTGAGAAATTGTAAAAGGGGTCTGACTAACAATTCCAGGTTTAACCCAGATGGGTGGTCAGAGTTATAATTGATAAGAGTCTGACAACTTTTCCGGGTTTAACTCCAGATAGGTGGTCAGGAGTTAGTAATGTGATGAGGAGTCTGCTAAAAATTCCGGTTTATCCAGATGAGGTGGGGAGGGGGATAATTGATAGGGGGTCTGACTAACAATTCCGGGGTTAACCCCAGTGAGGGGGCAGGGTTAGAATTATAGAGAGTTGCTAACTTTTTCGGGTTTAACTCCAGAGAGGGGTGCAGGGTTGGGTAATGTGAAAGAGTCTACAAACAATTCCTTTTTAACTCCAGGGGGGGGTCGGGATTGGAATGTGTAGAGAGTCTATAAAATTCAGGTTTAACCCAGTGAGGTGGTCAGGAGTTGATAAGTGTGAGAGTCGACTAAAAATTTCCAGTTTAACCCCAGAGGGGGGTGCGGATTTTGGTAAGTGAAGAGGCTGACTAAAAATTCCCCGGGTTTAACTCCAATGGGTGGTGAGGAGTTTAATGTGATAGGAGTCTACAAACAATTCCGGGTTTTAACCCCAATGGGGTGGTGCAGGGGTTGGTAATTGAAGAGATCTACAACAATTCCGGGTTTTACTCCGTGAGGTGTGGAGTTAGTAAGTGATAGAGAGTCTGACTACAATTCCAGGTTTAACCCCAAATGAGGGGGGTGCAGGAGTTGAGTAATGTGATAGAGGTTGACTAACAATTCCAGGTTTAACCCAATAGGTGGTCAGGAGTTAGAAAGGATAGAGATTTGACTAACAATTCCGGGTTTTAACCCAGTGAGGGGGGTGGATTAGTAATGTGTGGGCTACTAACAATTCCGGGTTTAACTCCAGTGGGTGGTGGGGAGTTAGTAATGTGTAGAGACTCCTAACAACCCCGGTTTTAACTCCAGATGAGGTGGTCAGGTTTTTAAGTAATGGATGAGATTGACAAACAATCCGGTTTAACCCCATGAGTGGTCAGGATTAGTAATGTGTGAGAGTCGCCTAACAATTCCAGGTTAACCCCAATGAGGTGGTGCGGAGTTATAATTGAAGAGGTCTGCTAACTTTTCCAGTTTAACCCCCAGTAGGGGGGCAGGGTTGAGTAAGGTTTTTAGAGAGTCGACTAACAATTCCAGGTTTAACCCCCAATGAGGTGGTCAGGATTAGTAATGTGATAGAGAGTCGCTAAAAATTCCGGTTTAATCCAGTGAGGGGTGGGGGAGTTGAGTAATGTGATAGGAGCTGACCCCAATTCCGGTTTAATCCAGATGAGGGGTGCGGGTTAAAAAGTGATGAGACGCCTCCCCCCAGGTTTAACTCCAGAGAGGTGGGGGGATTTAAATTTGTGATAGGGTCTGACTAACAATTCCGGGTTTAACTCCAATGGGGTGTGGGTTGATAATTGATAGAGATTTGACTAACCATTCCGGTTTAACTCCAGATGGGGGGTAGGAGTTAAAAATGTGATAGAGGTCGACTAACAATTCCAGGTTTAACTCCAGATGAGGGTGGTCGGATTGGTAATGTATAAGAGTTCCCCAAAAATTTCCCAGGTTTAACCCAAATAGGTGGTCAGGAGTTGATAAGTGTAAAGTCTGGACTAACAATTCCATTTTAAAACCCCAGATGAGGTGGTGCGGATTGAGTAAGGAAGAGGTCTGACTAAAAATTTCGGGTTTAAACTCCAATGAGGTGGTGCAGGAGTTGGTAGTGATAAGAGCAGGGAGTTGATAATGTGAAAAGGGGTTTCGATAACAATTCCAGGTTTTAACTCCAGAGGGGGGTTGCAGGAGTTAGTAATTGTAGAGATCGACTAACAATTCCGGTTTTAACCCCATGAGGGGTGGAGGGAAATGTATAAGAGTCTCTAACAATTCCAGGTTTAACCCGATGAGGGTGCAGGGTTATAAGTGATGAGGTCTACTAACATTCCAGGTTTAACCCCAAAATGAGTGGTGGGATTGAAGTAAAAAGTTGATAACATTCCCGGTTTTAAAAAATAGGGGGGTCGGGATTTGAGTAATGTGATAGGGGTCGACAAAAATTCCGGGTTTAATTGAGGGGGTCAGGGTAAGAATGTGAAAGAGTTGGGACTAAAATTTCCCAGGTTTAACTATTGAGGTGGTCAGGAGTTGTTAAAGTGATAGAGAGCTCAAACAATTCCGGGTTTATCCAGTGAGGTGGTAAAAGGATTAGAAAGGGATAGGATTGACAAACCAATTCCGGTTTTAACTCCGAGGGGGTCCGGTTTTTAAAAATGTGATAGAGAGTCTGACTAACAATTCCAGGTTTAACTCCAGATGAGGTGGTGCAGGAGTTGAGTAATGTGATAGAGAGTCTGACTAACAATTCCAGGTTTAACTCCAGATGAGGTGGTGCAGGAGTTGAGTAATGTGATAGAGAGTCTGACTAACAATTCCAGGTTTAACTCCAGATGAGGTGGTGCAGGAGTTGAGTAATGTGATAGAGAGTCTGACTAACAATTCCAGGTTTAACTCCAGATGAGGTGGTGCAGGAGTTGAGTAATGTGATAGAGAGTCTGACTAACAATTCCAGGTTTAACTCCAGATGAGGTGGTGCAGGAGTTGAGTAAATGTGATAGAGAGTCTGACTAACAATTCCAGGTTTAACTCCAGATGAGGTGGTGCAGGAGTTGAGTAATGTGATAGAGAGTCTGACTAACAATTCCAGGTTTAACTCCAGATGAGGTGGTGCAGGAGTTAAGTAATGTGATAGAGAGTCTGACTAACAATTCCAGGTTTAACTCCAGATGAGGTGGTGCAGGAGTTGAGTAATGTGATAGAGAGTCTGACTAACATTCCAGGTTTAACTCCAGATGAGGTGGTGCAGGAGTTAAGTAATGTGATAGAGAGTCTGACTAACAATTCCAGGTTTAACTCCAGATGAGGTGGTACAGGAGTTGAGTAATGTGATAGAGAGTCTGACTAACAATTCCAGGTTTAACTCCAGATGAGGTGGTGCAGGAGTTGAGTAATGTGATAGAGAGTCTGACTAACAATTCCAGGTTTAACTCCAGATGAGGTGGTGCAGGAGTTAAGTAATGTGATAGAGAGTCTGACTAACAATTCCAGGTTTAACTCCAGATGAGGTGGTGCAGGAGTTAGTAATGTGATAGAGAGTCTGACTAACAATTCCAGGTTTAACTCCAGATGAGGTGGTGCAGGAGTTGAGTAATGTGATAGAGAGTCTGACTAACAATTCCAGGTTTAACTCCAGATGAGGTGGTGCAGGAGTTGAGTAATGTGATAGAGAGTCTGACTAACAATTCCAGGTTTAACTCCAGATGAGGTGGTGCAGGAGTTAAGTAATGTGATAGAGAGTCTGACTAACAATTCCAGGTTTAACACATATGAGGAGGTACAGGAGTTGAGTAATGTGATAGAGAGTCTGACTAACAATTCCAGGTTTAACTCCAGATGAGGTGGTGCAGGAGTTGAGTAATGTGATAGAGAGTCTGACTAACAATTCCAGGTTTAACTCCAGATGAGGTGGTGCAGGAGTTGAGTAATGTGATAGAGAGTCTGACTAACAATTCCAGGTTTAACTCCAGATGAGGTGGTGCAGGAGTTGAGTAATGTGATAGAGAGTCTGACTAACAATTCCAGGTTTAACTCCAGATGAGGTGGTGCAGGAGTTGAGTAATGTGATAGAGAGTCTGACTAACAATTCCAGGTTTAACTCCAGATGAGGTGGTGCAGGAGTTGAGTAATGTGATAGAGAGTCTGACTAACAATTCCAGGTTTAACTCCAGATGAGGTGGTGCAGGAGTTAAGTAATGTGATAGAGAGTCTGACTAACAATTCCAGGTTTAACTCCAGATGAGGTGGTGCAGGAGTTGAGTAATGTGATAGAGAGTCTGACTAACAATTCCAGGTTTAACTCCAGATGAGGTGGTGCAGGAGTTGAGTAATGTGATAGAGAGTCTGACTAACAATTCCAGGTTTAACTCCAGATGAGGTGGTGCAGGAGTTGAGTAATGTGATAGAGAGTCTGACTAACAATTCCAGGTTTAACTCCAGATGAGGTGGTGCAGGAGTTGAGTAATGTGATAGAGAGTCTGACTAACAATTCCAGGTTTAACTCCAGATGAGGTGGTGCAGGAGTTGAGTAATGTGATAGAGAGTCTGACTAACAATTCCAGGTTTAACTCCAGATGAGGTGGTGCAGGAGTTGAGTAATGTGATAGAGAGTCTGACTAACAATTCCAGGTTTAACTCCAGATGAGGTGGTGCAGGAGTTAGTAATGTGATAGAGAGTCTGACTAACAATTCCAGGTTTAACTCCAGATGAGGTGGTGCAGGAGTTAAGTAATGTGATAGAGAGTCTGACTAACAATTCCAGGTTTAACTCCAGATGAGGTGGTGCAGGAGTTGAGTAATGTGATAGAGAGTCTGACTAACAATTCCAGGTTTAACTCCAGATGAGGTGGTGCAGGAGTTAAGTAATGTGATAGAGAGTCTGACTAACAATTCCAGGTTTAACTCCAGATGAGGTGGTGCAGGAGTTGAGTAATGTGATAGAGAGTCTGACTAACAATTCCAGGTTTAACTCCAGATGAGGTGGTGCAGGAGTTGAGTAATGTGATAGAGAGTCTGACTAACAATTCCAGGTTTAACTCCAGATGAGGTGGTGCAGGAGTTGAGTAATGTGATAGAGAGTCTGACTAACAATTCCAGGTTTAACTCCAGATGAGGTGGTGCAGGAGTTGAGTAATGTGATAGAGAGTCAGACTAACAATTCCAGGTTTAACTCCAGATGAGGTGGTGCAGGAGTTGAGTAATGTGATAGAGAGTCTGACTAACAATTCCAGGTTTAACTCCAGATGAGGTGGTGCAGGAGTTGAGTAATGTGATAGAGAGTCTGACTAACAATTCCAGGTTTAACTCCAGATGAGGTGGTGCAGGAGTTGAGTAATGTGATAGAGAGTCTGACTAACAATTCCAGGTTTAACTCCAGATGAGGTGGTGCAGGAGTTGAGAATGTTAGAGAGTTACTAAAAAATTCCCGGTTTAACTCCGGAGGGTTTGGTCGGGGTTTAATAATGTATAAGATTGACAACAACCCCAGGAAAAAACCCGATGGGGGGGGCAGGGTTTTAATTGTGAGATCTACTAACAATTCCAGGTTTAACCCCGATGGGGTGGTGGGAGTTAGAAATGTGTAGAGATCTGACTAACAATTCCCATTTTTAACCCAGAGGGGTACAGGATTGAAAATGTGATAGGAGTCTGACAAAACAATTCCGGGTTTTAACTCAGAGAGGTGGGTTTTTTGGGTAATGTGATAGAGGTCGACTAACATTCCCAGGTTAACTAGAGGGGTGCGGGAGTTGAGTAAGTGATGAATCTTAACAATTCCCGGGGTTTAAAATCCAGTGAGGTGGGGGTTTAAGTAAGGGTTAGAAAATTGACTAACAATTCCAGGTTTAACCCCAAGAGGGGTGCGGAGGATTAATGTGATAGGGTCGACTAACAATTCCGGTTTAACCCATGGGGGTGCAGGGTTGAGTAATGTGATAGGGTCGACTAAAAATTCCGGGTTTTAACTCCGAGGGGTGTGGGGAGTTAGAAAAGTTAGGAGTCTGACTAACAATTCCAGGAATGAGAGGGGGGCCTTTTGGAAATGTGATAGAGAGTTGACTAACAACCCAGTTTAACCCCAGTGAGGGGGTAGGGTAGTAATGTGATAGGGGTTTGACTAACTTTTCCAGGTTTAACCCCAATGAGGTGGTGCAGGAGTTAAGTAATGTGTGGGAATCAAACTTTCCGGGTTTAACTCAGATGGGGTTAGGGTTGAGTAAGTAAAATAGGAGTCTATAACAATTCCGGGTTTAATATAGGGGTAGGGTTAGAAATGTGATAAAGTCTCTAAAAATTCCAGGTTTAACCAATGAGGGGTGCAGGGTTTAATTAAAAAGGGAGTTGAAAAAACTTCCCAGGTTTAACTCCAGAGAGGTGGTGCGGAGTTGGTAATTGGGTGGGGTTTGCCAAACAATTCCGGTTTAATGGGGGGTCAAGTTATAATGTGATGGGTTGACTAAAAATTCCCCGGTTTAAAAACTTTGGGGGTAAGGGTTGATCGTGATAAGAGTCTCTAAAAAATTCCGGGTTTAAAAACCCATGAGGGGTCGGAGTTAGAATTGATGGATCTACTAACAATTCCGGGTTTAAACCCAAAATGAGGGGTCAGGAGTTATAAGGATAGAGGTCTCAAACAATTCCAGGTTTAACTCATGGGGGTGGGATTAGTAATGTGATGAGAGTCTGATACAATTCCGGGTTTTAACTCCGGGGGGGGGTGGGGGTTGGTAATGTGATAGGAGTCTGATAAAAACCCCCCTTTAAAAACCCAATAGGGGTCGGGAGTTAGAAATGTGTTTAGAAAATTGCAAACAATTTCCCAGGTTTAACTCCCAAGAGGTGTGGGGGTTTTGAGTAATTGATAGAATCTACTAAAAATTTCCCGGGTTTCTCCGTGAGGTGGGGAGTTATAATGTAAGAGATCGACTAAAAATTTCCAGGTTTAACCCCAGAGGGGGGGGCGGGAGTTGATAAGGATAAAAGGTCTGACTAAAAATTCGGGTTTAAACCCCAATAGGGGTGGGGTTGGTAATGTGATAGAGAGTTGATAAAAATTTCCGGTTTAACTAGAGGGGGGAAAGGAGTTGAGAAATTGTAGGAGTTGATAACATTCCGGGTTTAACCCCAGATGAGGGGTGCGGGATTAAAATGTGTGGAGTCTGACTAACTTCCAGGTTTAACTCCAGATGGGTGGGGGGGAGTTATAATGGGGGATAGAGAGTCGGGACAACAATTCCAGTTTTAACCCAAATGGGGGGGTAGGATTGAGTAATGTGATAGGAGTTACTAACTTCCCAGGTTTAACCAGATGAGGTGGTGCAGGATTGGTAATGTGATAGAGAGTCACAAAAATTCCAGGTTTAATCCAATAGTGGGCAGGAGTTAGAATTGATGAGAGCCCCACTAACAATCCGGTTTAACCCAATGGGTGTCAGGGTTAGTAAGGGGAAGGGTCTGACTAAAAATTTCCCCGGTTTAACTAGAGAGGTTCAGGGTTGAGTAATGGATAGGAGTCTACTAACAATTCATTTTAACCCCAATGAGGGGTCGGATAAAAATGTGATGAGAGTTGACTAAAAATTTCCCGTTTAACCCCAAATGAGGGGTGGGAGTTGGTAATGTGATAAAAAGGTCTGACAAAAATTTCCCAGGTTTAACCCCCGATGAGGGGGTGCGGAGTTAAGAAATGTGATAGAGAGTCTGATACAATTCCGGGGTTTAACCCCGTGGGGGGGTTCGGGTTAGAAATGTGAAAGGATCGATAACATTCCGGTTTTAAACCCATGAGGGGGCAGGATTAAAGAAAAGTGATAGGGTTTTAACCAATTCCGGTTTAACCCCCAGGGGGTGGTCAGGGGAGTATTGATGAGATTTACTAACTTTCCGGGTTTAATCCAAAAGGGGTGGTCGGGTTTAAAAATTGGATAGGAGTTACTAACAATCGGGTTTTAACTAATAGGGGGTCAGGATTGGTAAGTGATAGAGAGTCTGACTAACAATTCAGGTTTAACTCCAGATGAGGTGGTGCAGGAGTTGAGTAATGTGATAGAGAGTCTGACTAACAATTCCAGGTTTAACTCCAGATGAGGTGGTGCAGGAGTTAAGTAATGTGATAGAGAGTCTGACTAACAATTCCAGGTTTAACTCCAGATGAGGTGGTGCAGGAGTTGAGTAATGTGATAGAGAGTCTGACTAACAATTCCAGGTTTAACTCCAGATGAGGTGGTGCAGGAGTTGAGTAATGTGATAGAGAGTCTGACTAACAATTCCAGGTTTAACTCCAGATGAGGTGGTGCAGGAGTTGAGTAATGTGATAGAGAGTCTGACTAACAATTCCAGGTTTAACTCCAGATGAGGTGGTGCAGGAGTTGAGTAATGTGATAGAGAGTCTGACTAACAATTCCAGGTTTAACTCCAGATGAGGTGGTGCAGGAGTTGAGTAATGTGATAGAGAGTCTGACTAACAATTCCAGGTTTAACTCCAGATGAGGTGGTGCAGGAGTTGAGTAATGTGATAGAGAGTCTGACTAACAATTCCAGGTTTAACTCCAGATGAGGTGGTGCAGGAGTTGAGTAATGTGATAGAGAGTCTGACTAACAATTCCAGGTTTAACTCCAGATGAGGTGGTGCAGGAGTTGAGTAATGTGATAGAGAGTCTGACTAACAATTCCAGGTTTAACTCCAGATGAGGTGGTGCAGGAGTTGAGTAATGTGATAGAGAGTCTGACTAACAATTCCAGGTTTAACTCCAGATGAGGTGGTGCAGGAGTTGAGTAATGTGATAGAGAGTCTGACTAACAATTCCAGGTTTAACTCCAGATGAGGTGGTGCAGGAGTTGAGTAATGTGATAGAGAGTCTGACTAACAATTCCAGGTTTAACTCCAGATGAGGTGGTGCAGGAGTTGAGTAATGTGATAGAGAGTCTGACTAACAATTCCAGGTTTAACTCCAGATGAGGTGGTGCAGGAGTTGAGTAATGTGATAGAGAGTCTGACTAACAATTCCAGGTTTAACTCCAGATGAGGTGGTGCAGGAGTTGAGTAATGTGATAGAGAGTCTGACTAACAATTCCAGGTTTAACTCCAGATGAGGTGGTGCAGGAGTTGAGTAATGTGATAGAGAGTCTGACTAACAATTCCAGGTTTAACTCCAGATGAGGTGGTGCAGGAGTTAAGTAATGTGATAGAGAGTCTGACTAACAATTCCAGGTTTAACTCCAGATGAGGTGGTGCAGGAGTTGAGTAATGTGATAGAGAGTCTGACTAACAATTCCAGGTTTAACTCCAGATGAGGTGGTGCAGGAGTTGAGTAATGTGATAGAGAGTCTGACTAACAATTCCAGGTTTAACTCCAGATGAGGTGGTGCAGGAGTTGAGTAATGTGATAGAGAGTCTGACTAACAATTCCAGGTTTAACTCCAGATGAGGTGGTGCAGGAGTTAAGTAATGTGATAGAGAGTCTGACTAACAATTCCAGGTTTAACTCCAGATGAGGTGGTGCAGGAGTTGAGTAATGTGATAGAGAGTCTGACTAACAATTCCAGGTTTAACTCCAGATGAGGTGGTGCAGGAGTTGAGTAATGTGATAGAGAGTCTGACTAACAATTCCAGGTTTAACTCCAGATGAGGTGGTGCAGGAGTTGAGTAATGTGATAGAGAGTCTGACTAACAATTCCAGGTTTAACTCCAGATGAGGTGGTGCAGGAGTTGAGTAATGTGATAGAGAGTCTGACTAACAATTCCAGGTTTAACTCCAGATGAGGTGGTGCAGGAGTTGAGTAATGTGATAGAGAGTCTGACTAACAATTCCAGGTTTAACTCCAGATGAGGTGGTGCAGGAGTTGAGTAATGTGATAGAGAGTCTGACTAACAATTCCAGGTTTAACTCCAGATGAGGTGGTGCAGGAGTTGAGTAATGTGATAGAGAGTCTGACTAACAATTCCAGGTTTAACTCCAGATGAGGTGGTGCAGGAGTTGAGTAATGTGATAGAGAGTCTGACTAACAATTCCAGGTTTAACTCCAGATGAGGTGGTGCAGGAGTTGAGTAATGTGATAGAGAGTCTGACTAACAATTCCAGGTTTAACTCCAGATGAGGTGGTGCAGGAGTTGAGTAATGTGATAGAGAGTCTGACTAACAATTCCAGGTTTAACTCCAGATGAGGTGGTGCAGGAGTTGAGTAATGTGATAGAGAGTCTGACTAACAATTCCAGGTTTAACTCCAGATGAGGTGGTGCAGGAGTTGAGTAATGTGATAGAGAGTCTGACTAACAATTCCAGGTTTAACTCCAGATGAGGTGGTGCAGGAGTTGAGTAATGTGATAGAGAGTCTGACTAACAATTCCAGGTTTAACTCCAGATGAGGTGGTGCAGGAGTTGAGTAATGTGATAGAGAGTCTGACTAACAATTCCAGGTTTAACTCCAGATGAGGTGGTGCAGGAGTTGAGTAATGTGATAGAGAGTCTGACTAACAATTCCAGGTTTAACTCCAGATGAGGTGGTGCAGGAGTTGAGTAATGTGATAGAGAGTCTGACTAACAATTCCAGGTTTAACTCCAGATGAGGTGGTGCAGGAGTTGAGTAATGTGATAGAGAGTCTGACTAACAATTCCAGGTTTAACTCCAGATGAGGTGGTGCAGGAGTTGAGTAATGTGATAGAGAGTCTGACTAACAATTCCAGGTTTAACTCCAGATGAGGTGGTGCAGGAGTTGAGTAATGTGATAGAGAGTCTGACTAACAATTCCAGGTTTAACTCCAGATGAGGTGGTGCAGGAGTTGAGTAATGTGATAGAGAGTCTGACTAACAATTCCAGGTTTAACTCCAGATGAGGTGGTGCAGGAGTTGAGTAATGTGATAGAGAGTCTGACTAACAATTCCAGGTTTAACTCCAGATGAGGTGGTGCAGGAGTTGAGTAATGTGATAGAGAGTCTGACTAACAATTCCAGGTTTAACTCCAGATGAGGTGGTGCAGGAGTTGAGTAATGTGATAGAGAGTCTGACTAACAATTCCAGGTTTAACTCCAGATGAGGTGGTGCAGGAGTTGAGTAATGTGATAGAGAGTCTGACTAACAATTCCAGGTTTAACTCCAGATGAGGTGGTGCAGGAGTTGAGTAATGTGATAGAGAGTCTGACTAACAATTCCAGGTTTAACTCCAGATGAGGTGGTGCAGGAGTTGAGTAATGTGATAGAGAGTCTGACTAACAATTCCAGGTTTAACTCCAGATGAGGTGGTGCAGGAGTTGAGTAATGTGATAGAGAGTCTGACTAACAATTCCAGGTTTAACTCCAGATGAGGTGGTGCAGGAGTTGAGTAATGTGATAGAGAGTCTGACTAACAATTCCAGGTTTAACTCCAGATGAGGTGGTGCAGGAGTTGAGTAATGTGATAGAGAGTCTGACTAACAATTCCAGGTTTAACTCCAGATGAGGTGGTGCAGGAGTTGAGTAATGTGATAGAGAGTCTGACTAACAATTCCAGGTTTAACTCCAGATGAGGTGGTGCAGGAGTTGAGTAATGTGATAGAGAGTCTGACTAACAATTCCAGGTTTAACTCCAGATGAGGTGGTGCAGGAGTTGAGTAATGTGATAGAGAGTCTGACTAACAATTCCAGGTTTAACTCCAGATGAGGTGGTGCAGGAGTTGAGTAATGTGATAGAGAGTCTGACTAACAATTCCAGGTTTAACTCCAGATGAGGTGGTGCAGGAGTTGAGTAATGTGATAGAGAGTCTGACTAACAATTCCAGGTTTAACTCCAGATGAGGTGGTGCAGGAGTTGAGTAATGTGATAGAGAGTCTGACTAACAATTCCAGGTTTAACTCCAGATGAGGTGGTGCAGGAGTTGAGTAATGTGATAGAGAGTCTGACTAACAATTCCAGGTTTAACTCCAGATGAGGTGGTGCAGGAGTTGAGTAATGTGATAGAGAGTCTGACTAACAATTCCAGGTTTAACTCCAGATGAGGTGGTGCAGGAGTTGAGTAATGTGATAGAGAGTCTGACTAACAATTCCAGGTTTAACTCCAGATGAGGTGGTGCAGGAGTTGAGTAATGTGATAGAGAGTCTGACTAACAATTCCAGGTTTAACTCCAGATGAGGTGGTGCAGGAGTTGAGTAATGTGATAGAGAGTCTGACTAACAATTCCAGGTTTAACTCCAGATGAGGTGGTGCAGGAGTTGAGTAATGTGATAGAGAGTCTGACTAACAATTCCAGGTTTAACTCCAGATGAGGTGGTGCAGGAGTTGAGTAATGTGATAGAGAGTCTGACTAACAATTCCAGGTTTAACTCCAGATGAGGTGGTGCAGGAGTTGAGTAATGTGATAGAGAGTCTGACTAACAATTCCAGGTTTAACTCCAGATGAGGTGGTGCAGGAGTTGAGTAATGTGATAGAGAGTCTGACTAACAATTCCAGGTTTAACTCCAGATGAGGTGGTGCAGGAGTTGAGTAATGTGATAGAGAGTCTGACTAACAATTCCAGGTTTAACTCCAGATGAGGTGGTGCAGGAGTTGAGTAATGTGATAGAGAGTCTGACTAACAATTCCAGGTTTAACTCCAGATGAGGTGGTGCAGGAGTTGAGTAATGTGATAGAGAGTCTGACTAACAATTCCAGGTTTAACTCCAGATGAGGTGGTGCAGGAGTTGAGTAATGTGATAGAGAGTCTGACTAACAATTCCAGGTTTAACTCCAGATGAGGTGGTGCAGGAGTTGAGTAATGTGATAGAGAGTCTGACTAACAATTCCAGGTTTAACTCCAGATGAGGTGGTGCAGGAGTTGAGTAATGTGATAGAGAGTCTGACTAACAATTCCAGGTTTAACTCCAGATGAGGTGGTGCAGGAGTTGAGTAATGTGATAGAGAGTCTGACTAACAATTCCAGGTTTAACTCCAGATGAGGTGGTGCAGGAGTTGAGTAATGTGATAGAGAGTCTGACTAACAATTCCAGGTTTAACTCCAGATGAGGTGGTGCAGGAGTTGAGTAATGTGATAGAGAGTCTGACTAACAATTCCAGGTTTAACTCCAGATGAGGTGGTGCAGGAGTTGAGTAATGTGATAGAGAGTCTGACTAACAATTCCAGGTTTAACTCCAGATGAGGTGGTGCAGGAGTTGAGTAATGTGATAGAGAGTCTGACTAACAATTCCAGGTTTAACTCCAGATGAGGTGGTGCAGGAGTTGAGTAATGTGATAGAGAGTCTGACTAACAATTCCAGGTTTAACTCCAGATGAGGTGGTGCAGGAGTTGAGTAATGTGATAGAGAGTCTGACTAACAATTCCAGGTTTAACTCCAGATGAGGTGGTGCAGGAGTTGAGTAATGTGATAGAGAGTCTGACTAACAATTCCAGGTTTAACTCCAGATGAGGTGGTGCAGGAGTTGAGTAATGTGATAGAGAGTCTGACTAACAATTCCAGGTTTAACTCCAGATGAGGTGGTGCAGGAGTTGAGTAATGTGATAGAGAGTCTGACTAACAATTCCAGGTTTAACTCCAGATGAGGTGGTGCAGGAGTTGAGTAATGTGATAGAGAGTCTGACTAACAATTCCAGGTTTAACTCCAGATGAGGTGGTGCAGGAGTTGAGTAATGTGATAGAGAGTCTGACTAACAATTCCAGGTTTAACTCCAGATGAGGTGGTGCAGGAGTTGAGTAATGTGATAGAGAGTCTGACTAACAATTCCAGGTTTAACTCCAGATGAGGTGGTGCAGGAGTTGAGTAATGTGATAGAGAGTCTGACTAACAATTCCAGGTTTAACTCCAGATGAGGTGGTGCAGGAGTTGAGTAATGTGATAGAGAGTCTGACTAACAATTCCAGGTTTAACTCCAGATGAGGTGGTGCAGGAGTTGAGTAATGTGATAGAGAGTCTGACTAACAATTCCAGGTTTAACTCCAGATGAGGTGGTGCAGGAGTTGAGTAATGTGATAGAGAGTCTGACTAACAATTCCAGGTTTAACTCCAGATGAGGTGGTGCAGGAGTTGAGTAATGTGATAGAGAGTCTGACTAACAATTCCAGGTTTAACTCCAGATGAGGTGGTGCAGGAGTTGAGTAATGTGATAGAGAGTCTGACTAACAATTCCAGGTTTAACTCCAGATGAGGTGGTGCAGGAGTTGAGTAATGTGATAGAGAGTCTGACTAACAATTCCAGGTTTAACTCCAGATGAGGTGGTGCAGGAGTTGAGTAATGTGATAGAGAGTCTGACTAACAATTCCAGGTTTAACTCCAGATGAGGTGGTGCAGGAGTTGAGTAATGTGATAGAGAGTCTGACTAACAATTCCAGGTTTAACTCCAGATGAGGTGGTGCAGGAGTTGAGTAATGTGATAGAGAGTCTGACTAACAATTCCAGGTTTAACTCCAGATGAGGTGGTGCAGGAGTTGAGTAATGTGATAGAGAGTCTGACTAACAATTCCAGGTTTAACTCCAGATGAGGTGGTGCAGGAGTTGAGTAATGTGATAGAGAGTCTGACTAACAATTCCAGGTTTAACTCCAGATGAGGTGGTGCAGGAGTTGAGTAATGTGATAGAGAGTCTGACTAACAATTCCAGGTTTAACTCCAGATGAGGTGGTGCAGGAGTTGAGTAATGTGATAGAGAGTCTGACTAACAATTCCAGGTTTAACTCCAGATGAGGTGGTGCAGGAGTTGAGTAATGTGATAGAGAGTCTGACTAACAATTCCAGGTTTAACTCCAGATGAGGTGGTGCAGGAGTTGAGTAATGTGATAGAGAGTCTGACTAACAATTCCAGGTTTAACTCCAGATGAGGTGGTGCAGGAGTTGAGTAATGTGATAGAGAGTCTGACTAACAATTCCAGGTTTAACTCCAGATGAGGTGGTGCAGGAGTTGAGTAATGTGATAGAGAGTCTGACTAACAATTCCAGGTTTAACTCCAGATGAGGTGGTGCAGGAGTTGAGTAATGTGATAGAGAGTCTGACTAACAATTCCAGGTTTAACTCCAGATGAGGTGGTGCAGGAGTTGAGTAATGTGATAGAGAGTCTGACTAACAATTCCAGGTTTAACTCCAGATGAGGTGGTGCAGGAGTTGAGTAATGTGATAGAGAGTCTGACTAACAATTCCAGGTTTAACTCCAGATGAGGTGGTGCAGGAGTTGAGTAATGTGATAGAGAGTCTGACTAACAATTCCAGGTTTAACTCCAGATGAGGTGGTGCAGGAGTTGAGTAATGTGATAGAGAGTCTGACTAACAATTCCAGGTTTAACTCCAGATGAGGTGGTGCAGGAGTTGAGTAATGTGATAGAGAGTCTGACTAACAATTCCAGGTTTAACTCCAGATGAGGTGGTGCAGGAGTTGAGTAATGTGATAGAGAGTCTGACTAACAATTCCAGGTTTAACTCCAGATGAGGTGGTGCAGGAGTTGAGTAATGTGATAGAGAGTCTGACTAACAATTCCAGGTTTAACTCCAGATGAGGTGGTGCAGGAGTTGAGTAATGTGATAGAGAGTCTGACTAACAATTCCAGGTTTAACTCCAGATGAGGTGGTGCAGGAGTTGAGTAATGTGATAGAGAGTCTGACTAACAATTCCAGGTTTAACTCCAGATGAGGTGGTGCAGGAGTTGAGTAATGTGATAGAGAGTCTGACTAACAATTCCAGGTTTAACTCCAGATGAGGTGGTGCAGGAGTTGAGTAATGTGATAGAGAGTCTGACTAACAATTCCAGGTTTAACTCCAGATGAGGTGGTGCAGGAGTTGAGTAATGTGATAGAGAGTCTGACTAACAATTCCAGGTTTAACTCCAGATGAGGTGGTGCAGGAGTTGAGTAATGTGATAGAGAGTCTGACTAACAATTCCAGGTTTAACTCCAGATGAGGTGGTGCAGGAGTTGAGTAATGTGATAGAGAGTCTGACTAACAATTCCAGGTTTAACTCCAGATGAGGTGGTGCAGGAGTTGAGTAATGTGATAGAGAGTCTGACTAACAATTCCAGGTTTAACTCCAGATGAGGTGGTGCAGGAGTTGAGTAATGTGATAGAGAGTCTGACTAACAATTCCAGGTTTAACTCCAGATGAGGTGGTGCAGGAGTTGAGTAATGTGATAGAGAGTCTGACTAACAATTCCAGGTTTAACTCCAGATGAGGTGGTGCAGGAGTTGAGTAATGTGATAGAGAGTCTGACTAACAATTCCAGGTTTAACTCCAGATGAGGTGGTGCAGGAGTTGAGTAATGTGATAGAGAGTCTGACTAACAATTCCAGGTTTAACTCCAGATGAGGTGGTGCAGGAGTTGAGTAATGTGATAGAGAGTCTGACTAACAATTCCAGGTTTAACTCCAGATGAGGTGGTGCAGGAGTTGAGTAATGTGATAGAGAGTCTGACTAACAATTCCAGGTTTAACTCCAGATGAGGTGGTGCAGGAGTTGAGTAATGTGATAGAGAGTCTGACTAACAATTCCAGGTTTAACTCCAGATGAGGTGGTGCAGGAGTTGAGTAATGTGATAGAGAGTCTGACTAACAATTCCAGGTTTAACTCCAGATGAGGTGGTGCAGGAGTTGAGTAATGTGATAGAGAGTCTGACTAACAATTCCAGGTTTAACTCCAGATGAGGTGGTGCAGGAGTTGAGTAATGTGATAGAGAGTCTGACTAACAATTCCAGGTTTAACTCCAGATGAGGTGGTGCAGGAGTTGAGTAATGTGATAGAGAGTCTGACTAACAATTCCAGGTTTAACTCCAGATGAGGTGGTGCAGGAGTTGAGTAATGTGATAGAGAGTCTGACTAACAATTCCAGGTTTAACTCCAGATGAGGTGGTGCAGGAGTTGAGTAATGTGATAGAGAGTCTGACTAACAATTCCAGGTTTAACTCCAGATGAGGTGGTGCAGGAGTTGAGTAATGTGATAGAGAGTCTGACTAACAATTCCAGGTTTAACTCCAGATGAGGTGGTGCAGGAGTTGAGTAATGTGATAGAGAGTCTGACTAACAATTCCAGGTTTAACTCCAGATGAGGTGGTGCAGGAGTTGAGTAATGTGATAGAGAGTCTGACTAACAATTCCAGGTTTAACTCCAGATGAGGTGGTGCAGGAGTTGAGTAATGTGATAGAGAGTCTGACTAACAATTCCAGGTTTAACTCCAGATGAGGTGGTGCAGGAGTTGAGTAATGTGATAGAGAGTCTGACTAACAATTCCAGGTTTAACTCCAGATGAGGTGGTGCAGGAGTTGAGTAATGTGATAGAGAGTCTGACTAACAATTCCAGGTTTAACTCCAGATGAGGTGGTGCAGGAGTTGAGTAATGTGATAGAGAGTCTGACTAACAATTCCAGGTTTAACTCCAGATGAGGTGGTGCAGGAGTTGAGTAATGTGATAGAGAGTCTGACTAACAATTCCAGGTTTAACTCCAGATGAGGTGGTGCAGGAGTTGAGTAATGTGATAGAGAGTCTGACTAACAATTCCAGGTTTAACTCCAGATGAGGTGGTGCAGGAGTTGAGTAATGTGATAGAGAGTCTGACTAACAATTCCAGGTTTAACTCCAGATGAGGTGGTGCAGGAGTTGAGTAATGTGATAGAGAGTCTGACTAACAATTCCAGGTTTAACTCCAGATGAGGTGGTGCAGGAGTTAAGTAATGTGATAGAGAGTCTGACTAACAATTCCAGGTTTAACTCCAGATGAGGTGGTGCAGGAGTTGAGTAATGTGATAGAGAGTCTGACTAACAATTCCAGGTTTAACTCCAGATGAGGTGGTGCAGGAGTTAAGTAATGTGATAGAGAGTCTGACTAACAATTCCAGGTTTAACTCCAGATGAGGTGGTGCAGGAGTTGAGTAATGTGATAGAGAGTCTGACTAACAATTCCAGGTTTAACTCCAGATGAGGTGGTGCAGGAGTTGAGTAATGTGATAGAGAGTCTGACTAACAATTCCAGGTTTAACTCCAGATGAGGTGGTGCAGGAGTTGAGTAATGTGATAGAGAGTCTGACTAACAATTCCAGGTTTAACTCCAGATGAGGTGGTGCAGGAGTTGAGTAATGTGATAGAGAGTCTGACTAACAATTCCAGGTTTAACTCCAGATGAGGTGGTGCAGGAGTTGAGTAATGTGATAGAGAGTCTGACTAACAATTCCAGGTTTAACTCCAGATGAGGTGGTGCAGGAGTTGAGTAATGTGATAGAGAGTCTGACTAACAATTCCAGGTTTAACTCCAGATGAGGTGGTGCAGGAGTTGAGTAATGTGATAGAGAGTCTGACTAACAATTCCAGGTTTAACTCCAGATGAGGTGGTGCAGGAGTTGAGTAATGTGATAGAGAGTCTGACTAACAATTCCAGGTTTAACTCCAGATGAGGTGGTGCAGGAGTTGAGTAATGTGATAGAGAGTCTGACTAACAATTCCAGGTTTAACTCCAGATGAGGTGGTGCAGGAGTTGAGTAATGTGATAGAGAGTCTGACTAACAATTCCAGGTTTAACTCCAGATGAGGTGGTGCAGGAGTTGAGTAATGTGATAGAGAGTCTGACTAACAATTCCAGGTTTAACTCCAGATGAGGTGGTGCAGGAGTTGAGTAATGTGATAGAGAGTCTGACTAACAATTCCAGGTTTAACTCCAGATGAGGTGGTGCAGGAGTTGAGTAATGTGATAGAGAGTCTGACTAACAATTCCAGGTTTAACTCCAGATGAGGTGGTGCAGGAGTTGAGTAATGTGATAGAGAGTCTGACTAACAATTCCAGGTTTAACTCCAGATGAGGTGGTGCAGGAGTTGAGTAATGTGATAGAGAGTCTGACTAACAATTCCAGGTTTAACTCCAGATGAGGTGGTGCAGGAGTTGAGTAATGTGATAGAGAGTCTGACTAACAATTCCAGGTTTAACTCCAGATGAGGTGGTGCAGGAGTTGAGTAATGTGATAGAGAGTCTGACTAACAATTCCAGGTTTAACTCCAGATGAGGTGGTGCAGGAGTTGAGTAATGTGATAGAGAGTCTGACTAACAATTCCAGGTTTAACTCCAGATGAGGTGGTGCAGGAGTTGAGTAATGTGATAGAGAGTCTGACTAACAATTCCAGGTTTAACTCCAGATGAGGTGGTGCAGGAGTTGAGTAATGTGATAGAGAGTCTGACTAACAATTCCAGGTTTAACTCCAGATGAGGTGGTGCAGGAGTTGAGTAATGTGATAGAGAGTCTGACTAACAATTCCAGGTTTAACTCCAGATGAGGTGGTGCAGGAGTTGAGTAATGTGATAGAGAGTCTGACTAACAATTCCAGGTTTAACTCCAGATGAGGTGGTGCAGGAGTTAAGTAATGTGATAGAGAGTCTGACTAACAATTCCAGGTTTAACTCCAGATGAGGTGGTGCAGGAGTTGAGTAATGTGATAGAGAGTCTGACTAACAATTCCAGGTTTAACTCCAGATGAGGTGGTGCAGGAGTTGAGTAATGTGATAGAGAGTCTGACTAACAATTCCAGGTTTAACTCCAGATGAGGTGGTGCAGGAGTTGAGTAATGTGATAGAGAGTCTGACTAACAATTCCAGGTTTAACTCCAGATGAGGTGGTGCAGGAGTTGAGTAATGTGATAGAGAGTCTGACTAACAATTCCAGGTTTAACTCCAGATGAGGTGGTGCAGGAGTTGAGTAATGTGATAGAGAGTCTGACTAACAATTCCAGGTTTAACTCCAGATGAGGTGGTGCAGGAGTTGAGTAATGTGATAGAGAGTCTGACTAACAATTCCAGGTTTAACTCCAGATGAGGTGGTGCAGGAGTTGAGTAATGTGATAGAGAGTCTGACTAACAATTCCAGGTTTAACTCCAGATGAGGTGGTGCAGGAGTTGAGTAATGTGATAGAGAGTCTGACTAACAATTCCAGGTTTAACTCCAGATGAGGTGGTGCAGGAGTTGAGTAATGTGATAGAGAGTCTGACTAACAATTCCAGGTTTAACTCCAGATGAGGTGGTGCAGGAGTTGAGTAATGTGATAGAGAGTCTGACTAACAATTCCAGGTTTAACTCCAGATGAGGTGGTGCAGGAGTTGAGTAATGTGATAGAGAGTCTGACTAACAATTCCAGGTTTAACTCCAGATGAGGTGGTGCAGGAGTTGAGTAATGTGATAGAGAGTCTGACTAACAATTCCAGGTTTAACTCCAGATGAGGTGGTGCAGGAGTTGAGTAATGTGATAGAGAGTCTGACTAACAATTCCAGGTTTAACTCCAGATGAGGTGGTGCAGGAGTTGAGTAATGTGATAGAGAGTCTGACTAACAATTCCAGGTTTAACTCCAGATGAGGTGGTGCAGGAGTTGAGTAATGTGATAGAGAGTCTGACTAACAATTCCAGGTTTAACTCCAGATGAGGTGGTGCAGGAGTTGAGTAATGTGATAGAGAGTCTGACTAACAATTCCAGGTTTAACTCCAGATGAGGTGGTGCAGGAGTTGAGTAATGTGATAGAGAGTCTGACTAACAATTCCAGGTTTAACTCCAGATGAGGTGGTGCAGGAGTTGAGTAATGTGATAGAGAGTCTGACTAACAATTCCAGGTTTAACTCCAGATGAGGTGGTGCAGGAGTTGAGTAATGTGATAGAGAGTCTGACTAACAATTCCAGGTTTAACTCCAGATGAGGTGGTGCAGGAGTTGAGTAATGTGATAGAGAGTCTGACTAACAATTCCAGGTTTAACTCCAGATGAGGTGGTGCAGGAGTTGAGTAATGTGATAGAGAGTCTGACTAACAATTCCAGGTTTAACTCCAGATGAGGTGGTGCAGGAGTTGAGTAATGTGATAGAGAGTCTGACTAACAATTCCAGGTTTAACTCCAGATGAGGTGGTGCAGGAGTTGAGTAATGTGATAGAGAGTCTGACTAACAATTCCAGGTTTAACTCCAGATGAGGTGGTGCAGGAGTTGAGTAATGTGATAGAGAGTCTGACTAACAATTCCAGGTTTAACTCCAGATGAGGTGGTGCAGGAGTTGAGTAATGTGATAGAGAGTCTGACTAACAATTCCAGGTTTAACTCCAGATGAGGTGGTGCAGGAGTTGAGTAATGTGATAGAGAGTCTGACTAACAATTCCAGGTTTAACTCCAGATGAGGTGGTGCAGGAGTTGAGTAATGTGATAGAGAGTCTGACTAACAATTCCAGGTTTAACTCCAGATGAGGTGGTGCAGGAGTTGAGTAATGTGATAGAGAGTCTGACTAACAATTCCAGGTTTAACTCCAGATGAGGTGGTGCAGGAGTTGAGTAATGTGATAGAGAGTCTGACTAACAATTCCAGGTTTAACTCCAGATGAGGTGGTGCAGGAGTTGAGTAATGTGATAGAGAGTCTGACTAACAATTCCAGGTTTAACTCCAGATGAGGTGGTGCAGGAGTTGAGTAATGTGATAGAGAGTCTGACTAACAATTCCAGGTTTAACTCCAGATGAGGTGGTGCAGGAGTTGAGTAATGTGATAGAGAGTCTGACTAACAATTCCAGGTTTAACTCCAGATGAGGTGGTGCAGGAGTTGAGTAATGTGATAGAGAGTCTGACTAACAATTCCAGGTTTAACTCCAGATGAGGTGGTGCAGGAGTTGAGTAATGTGATAGAGAGTCTGACTAACAATTCCAGGTTTAACTCCAGATGAGGTGGTGCAGGAGTTGAGTAATGTGATAGAGAGTCTGACTAACAATTCCAGGTTTAACTCCAGATGAGGTGGTGCAGGAGTTGAGTAATGTGATAGAGAGTCTGACTAACAATTCCAGGTTTAACTCCAGATGAGGTGGTGCAGGAGTTGAGTAATGTGATAGAGAGTCTGACTAACAATTCCAGGTTTAACTCCAGATGAGGTGGTGCAGGAGTTGAGTAATGTGATAGAGAGTCTGACTAACAATTCCAGGTTTAACTCCAGATGAGGTGGTGCAGGAGTTGAGTAATGTGATAGAGAGTCTGACTAACAATTCCAGGTTTAACTCCAGATGAGGTGGTGCAGGAGTTGAGTAATGTGATAGAGAGTCTGACTAACAATTCCAGGTTTAACTCCAGATGAGGTGGTGCAGGAGTTGAGTAATGTGATAGAGAGTCTGACTAACAATTCCAGGTTTAACTCCAGATGAGGTGGTGCAGGAGTTGAGTAATGTGATAGAGAGTCTGACTAACAATTCCAGGTTTAACTCCAGATGAGGTGGTGCAGGAGTTGAGTAATGTGATAGAGAGTCTGACTAACAATTCCAGGTTTAACTCCAGATGAGGTGGTGCAGGAGTTGAGTAATGTGATAGAGAGTCTGACTAACAATTCCAGGTTTAACTCCAGATGAGGTGGTGCAGGAGTTAAGTAATGTGATAGAGAGTCTGACTAACAATTCCAGGTTTAACTCCAGATGAGGTGGTGCAGGAGTTGAGTAATGTGATAGAGAGTCTGACTAACAATTCCAGGTTTAACTCCAGATGAGGTGGTGCAGGAGTTGAGTAATGTGATAGAGAGTCTGACTAACAATTCCAGGTTTAACTCCAGATGAGGTGGTGCAGGAGTTAAGTAATGTGATAGAGAGTCTGACTAACAATTCCAGGTTTAACTCCAGATGAGGTGGTGCAGGAGTTGAGTAATGTGATAGAGAGTCTGACTAACAATTCCAGGTTTAACTCCAGATGAGGTGGTGCAGGAGTTAAGTAATGTGATAGAGAGTCTGACTAACAATTCCAGGTTTAACTCCAGATGAGGTGGTGCAGGAGTTGAGTAATGTGATAGAGAGTCTGACTAACAATTCCAGGTTTAACTCCAGATGAGGTGGTGCAGGAGTTGAGTAATGTGATAGAGAGTCTGACTAACAATTCCAGGTTTAACTCCAGATGAGGTGGTGCAGGAGTTGAGTAATGTGATAGAGAGTCTGACTAACAATTCCAGGTTTAACTCCAGATGAGGTGGTGCAGGAGTTAAGTAATGTGATAGAGAGTCTGACTAACAATTCCAGGTTTAACTCCAGATGAGGTGGTGCAGGAGTTAAGTAATGTGATAGAGAGTCTGACTAACAATTCCAGGTTTAACTCCAGATGAGGTGGTGCAGGAGTTGAGTAATGTGATAGAGAGTCTGACTAACAATTCCAGGTTTAACTCCAGATGAGGTGGTGCAGGAGTTGAGTAATGTGATAGAGAGTCTGACTAACAATTCCAGGTTTAACTCCAGATGAGGTGGTGCAGGAGTTGAGTAATGTGATAGAGAGTCTGACTAACAATTCCAGGTTTAACTCCAGATGAGGTGGTGCAGGAGTTAAGTAATGTGATAGAGAGTCTGACTAACAATTCCAGGTTTAACTCCAGATGAGGTGGTGCAGGAGTTGAGTAATGTGATAGAGAGTCTGACTAACAATTCCAGGTTTAACTCCAGATGAGGTGGTGCAGGAGTTGAGTAATGTGATAGAGAGTCTGACTAACAATTCCAGGTTTAACTCCAGATGAGGTGGTGCAGGAGTTGAGTAATGTGATAGAGAGTCTGACTAACAATTCCAGGTTTAACTCCAGATGAGGTGGTGCAGGAGTTGAGTAATGTGATAGAGAGTCTGACTAACAATTCCAGGTTTAACTCCAGATGAGGTGGTGCAGGAGTTGAAGTAATGTGATAGAGAGTCTGACTAACAATTCCAGGTTTAACTCCAGATGAGGTGGTGCAGGAGTTGAGTAATGTGATAGAGAGTCTGACTAACAATTCCAGGTTTAACTCCAGATGAGGTGGTGCAGGAGTTGAGTAATGTGATAGAGAGTCTGACTAACAATTCCAGGTTTAACACATATGAGGTGGTGCAGGAGTTGAGTAATGTGATAGAGAGTCTGACTAACAATTCCAGGTTTAACTCCAGATGAGGTGGTGCAGGAGTTGAGTAATGTGATAGAGAGTCTGACTAACAATTCCAGGTTTAACACAGATGAGGTGGTACAGGAGTTGAGTAATGTGATAGAGAGTCTGACTAACAATTCCAGGTTTAACTCCAGATGAGGTGGTGCAGGAGTTGAGTAATGTGATAGAGAGTCTGACTAACAATTCAGGTTTAACTCCAGATGAGGTGGTGCAGGAGTTGAGTAATGTGATAGAGAGTCTGACTAACAATTCCAGGTTTAACACATGAGGTGGTACAGGAGTTGAGTAATGTGATAGAGAGTCTGACTAACAATTCCAGGTTTAACTCCATGAGAGGTGGTCAGGAGTTGAGTAATGTGATAGAGAGTCTGACTAACAATTCCAGGTTTAACACATGAGGAGGTGTACAGGAGTTTGAGTAATGTGATAGAGAGTCTCACTAACAATCCAGGTTTAACCCACATGAGGTGGTGCAGGAGTTGAAGTAATGTGATAGAGAGTCTGACTAACAATTCCCAGGTTTAACCCAGATGAGGTGGTAGAGGAGTTAAGTAATGTGATAGAGAGTCTGACTAACAATTCCAGGTTTAACTCCAGATGAGGTGGTGTTGAGTTGAGTAATGTGATAGAGAGTCTGACTAACAATTCCAGGTTTAACTCCAGATGAGGTGGTGCAGGAGTTGAGTAATGTGATAGAGAGTCTGACTAACAATTCCAGGTTTAACTCCAGATGAGGTGGTACAGGAGTTGAGTAATGTGATAGAGAGTCTGACTAACAATTCCAGGTTTAACTCCAGATGAGGTGGTGCAGGAGTTAAGTAATGTGATAGAGAGTCTGACTAACAATTCCAGGTTTAACTCCAGATGAGGTGGTGCAGGAGTTGAGTAATGTGATAGAGAGTCTGACTAACAATTCCAGGTTTAACTCCAGATGAGGTGGTGCAGGAGTTGAGTAATGTGATAGAGAGTCTGACTAACAATTCCAGGTTTAACTCCAGATGAGGTGGTGCAGGAGTTAAGTAATGTGATAGAGAGTCTGACTAACAATTCCAGGTTTAACTCCAGATGAGGTGGTGCAGGAGTTGAGTAATGTGATAGAGAGTCTGACTAACAATTCCAGGTTTAACTCCAGATGAGGTGGTGCAGGAGTTGAGTAATGTGATAGAGTCTGACTAACAATTCCAGGTTTAACTCAAGAGGAGGTGCAGGAGTTAAGTAATGTGATAGAGAGTCTGACTAACAATTCCAGGTTTAACTCCAGATGAGGTGGTGTTGAGTTGAGTAATGTGATAGAGAGTCTGACTAACAATTCCAGGTTTAACACATGAGGAGGTGCAGGAGTTGAGTAATGTGATAGAGAGTCTGACTAACAATTCCAGGTTTAACTCCAGATGAGGAGGTGCTGAGTTGAGTAATGTGATAGAGAGTCTGACTAACAATTCCAGGTTTAACATATGAGGAGGTGCAGGAGTTGAGTAATGTGATAGAGAGTCTGACTAACAATTCCAGGTTTAACTCCAGATGAGGTGGTGCAGGAGTTGAGTAATGTGATAGAGAGTCTGACTAACAATTCCAGGTTTAACTCCAGATGAGGAGGTGCAGGAGTTAAGTAATGTGATAGAGAGTCTGACTAACAATTCCAGGTTTAACTCCAGATGAGGTGGTGCAGGAGTTAGTAATGTGATAGAGAGTCTGACTAACAATTCTCAGGTTTAACCTGATGAGGTGGTGCAGGATTGGAGTAAGGTGATAGAGAGTCTGACTAACAATTCCAGTTAACTCATGAGGAGTGTACAGGAGTTGAGTAAAGTGATAGAGAGTCTGACTTAACAATCTCAGGTTTAACTCAGATGAGGAGGTGGCAGGAGTTACGTAATGTGATAGAGGAGTCTGACTACAATTCCAGGTTGAACCAGATGAGGTGGGTGCAGGAGTTGAGTAAGGTGGATAGAGAGTCTGACTAACAATTCCAGGTTTACTCAGATGAGGTGGTGCTGAGGTTGAGTAATTGATAGAGAGTCTGACGAACAATTCCAGGTTTAACATATGCAGGAGTACAGGAGTTGAGTAATGTTGATAGAGAGTCTACTAACAATTCCAGTTAACGTCAGATTGAGGTGGTGCAGCAGTTGAGTAATTGTGATAGAGAGTCTGACTAACAATTCCAGTTTAACTCCAGATGAGGTGGTGCAGGAGTTTAGTAATGTGATAGAGAGTCTGACTAACAATTCCAGGTTTACTCCAGATGATGTGGTGCAGGAGTTAAGTAATGTGATAGAGAGTCTGACTAACAATTCCAGGTTTAACTCCAGATGAGGTGGTGCAGGAGTTGAGTAATGTGATAGAGAGTCTGACTAACAATTCCAGGTTTAACTCCAGATGAGGTGGTGCAGGAGTTGAGTAATGTGTAGAGAGTCTGACTAACAATTCCAGGTTTAACTCCAGATGAGGTGGTCAGGAGTTGAGTAATGTGATAGAGAGTCTCGACTAACAATTCCAGGTTTAACTCCAGATGAGGTGTGTTGGAGTTAGAGTAATGTGATAGAGAGTCCTGACTAACAATTCCAGGTTTAACTCCAGATGAGGTGGTACAGGAGTTGAGTAATGTGATAGAGAGTCTGACTAACAATTCCAGGTTTAACTCCAGATGAGGTGGTGCAGGAGTTGAGTAATGTGATAGAGAGTCTGACTAACAATTCCAGGTTTAACTCCAGTATGAGTGTGGTGCATGAGTTGAGTAATGTGATAGAGAGTCTGACTAACAATTCCAGGTTTAACTCCAGATGAGGTGGTGCAGGAGTGGAGTAATGTGATAGAGAGTCTGACTAACAATTCCAGGTTAACTCCAGATGAGGTGGTGCGGAGTGGAAGTAATGTGATAGAGAGGTCTGACTAACAATTCCAGGTTAACCTCCAGATGAGGTGGTGTTGAGTTAAGTAATGTGATAGAGAGTCTGACTAACAATTCCAGGTTTAACTACTGATGAGGTGTGTGCAGAGTTGAGTAATGTGATAGAGAGTCTGACTAACAATTCCAGGTTTAACTCCAGATGAGGTGGTGGCAGGAGTTGAGTAATGTTGATAGAGAGTCTGACTAACAATTCCGGGTTTTTAACTCCAGAAGGTGGGCAGGAGTAGTAATGTGTAGAGAGCGCTAACAACCCGGTTTAAACCCTGGGGGGGTGGAA
>NW_026971848.1:0-29128 GCF_026151205.1 Bolinopsis microptera | reverse complement strand
GGGAAAACGCTGCCCAACCAGTTTCAAAATTTTTTTTTGATCTGGGCCCAAAGGGGGTAAAATTAATTTTCAAAAATCGGTAATAGTGATTTTTCAAATTCAAACGATCACTTTTTTTAAAGCGGGGGCCCAATTGGCCCCACTATATTGCTGCCCCAGGTAATTTCGTACTACGTTTTTTAATAGATTTCTAATGGTAAAAAATTAACTTTAAAAATTTTGGACCACAGACCCAAAAATTTGGTTTTTTAGTCCCAATTTTAGCCCACATTTCTACAAACAAAAATATAACGGGGGAACCCCGGACTATTTGGAAAAGGTTCGGATTCTTTTTTAATTTCCCCTTTGTAAGGAAACGGAAATTACAATTTATTTAAAAAAGAAAAAAGTTACCTACCGCTTGGTTTTTGCTAAACAAAACCTATTGATGGGCCTGTCCTTTCCATTTAAAGGGAATAAATATTGCCCTAGAAATCTGAGTGTTTCCCAGAGTGGAGGTTTATAAAATGCCAGTATAAAGGGGACGCCCTTTATTTCTTTAATTTAATAATTATAACACAATAATTTTTCCCCATTGCCCTTTCCCTTTCCCAAAACTATGGAATTGAAACTTCCATTGAAACTCATTTTGGAAAAGTTGAAGTTCCCTGACCCACACTTTAAAAAACGCTGATTAAATTAAATTTTTGCCCCCACATTAGATTTTTTTTTTTTTTCCCCTTGAATTTTTTTTTCTTAAGGGTTTTGAATGTTTGGCCCCCTTTAAATCTTCTCGTTTGAAAGGTTCTCCTTTCATTATACACTAAGGGGCCAAAACTAAATTTATGTTCCTGAAATTTTTTTGCTTTAAATCTACATTGGGGTTTGTACTGAAAAAACCCATTTTTAAAATATAAAGTTACCCAGAAACTTATAAAATGGATCTCTCCACCTGGAAGATGTGAAAAGTTTAAACCGGTTCCAATTAAAGATAAAGAAAGATATTTTCTCAAACTTTCGTGAACAGGTAGGTAACGGGTCTTTTCCCATTCCTCCAATTTTGAAAAATTTATTTTTTAAAAACAAAAATCACTTTTTCTAGTGTCCAATGGTCCACTTTCCCTAGTGTAACCAAATTGGGTTTTAATTTAAAAAATTTTTTTTGGATGATTATTTTTTTGTTTGAAACCCAAATTTCAAGGAAAAGGTCCACAAAAAGGCTCTTTAGGGTTGCGCAAAAAAATAAAGCTCACCTTGAAATTTAAAATGAGAAATCTCAATCAGAAATATTTTTTGAGGTATTAAAATTTTTATTGTTTTTGTTAAATTATTTCGGAAATAGGGTTCCCACACCTAGTATTCTTGGGGGGCTTTTTGCAGGTTTCCCAAAAATTCTTAAATTTGATTTTTTGGTGGCGATAGCAACAAATTTTCATTATTTTTGTGGAGGAATATAAAACTAAAATTTATTTCCATGGTAGGGGCCACAGCGTAAGCACTTTCATTGGGAGAAGGGTTGTCAGCCCTCCTTTGGATTAAAATAACCACCCAGCACCAAAACCTATTAGCTGAAAAAAAAAACGGTCAGTCGCAAAAGTGAGGCAGCTTGAGTATGGGGCCAAAGGTATTTTAATTTCAAGTTGGGAAATTACTTTAAACAATTTTTTTCCGGTCAGATGGGAAATTGGTAGGTGGATGAGGCATTCAGGGTGGGGTATATTTAAAAAAATAAAATTAAACTTTTTACATTTTTATTATGTTTTAAAAATACAATTAAAAAAACGGGGGGGGGACCCAAAATGAAACCAAGTTTTATAAACCTATCTGGAAAATAACGAAATAAAAAACGTATTTAAGGCTGCAAATTTTACTTTTAAATTCCAAAGATTTTCCATTGCCTTCAATAGTTCAAGGAATACATCAATGGGAATTACAATAAACGGGATTTTATAAAAAACCGGGCTAATTAGTTACTTTAAAACCTAGGTTTGTTAACTCGAAAACAATACTTACAAAAACTCACCCACCTAGGTAGGTCAAGAAAAACTTTGACCTCCCTGTCCTATTAAAGGTGGCACTTGTTATAAATTTAATGATAATTATAAAACATATTATATTATCTTTATAATCAGTAATTTATATGCGGGGGTTCTTCCAAACTTTATTATATAAGTTTAAGGTATTAATTCGAATGCTCTGTTGAAATGATATTTACCTCCTCTCGGAAAGTAGGATGTTGTAATTAAGGGGAAGGTAATAATTAATTAGCAGTCCAGTTAAAACACTCATAGGCTTGATATGGGGAAATGTTCTTCCGGGCCCATTGTTTGATCGCCTTTGCATATACAACGAGTTTAACGACCTCATTTCCATTCCCCTTACGGGGGGAAAGTGTGTTTGAGAGGGAAGTACAAGGAAAACCATGGCTTCAGGATTAACTTATGAACTAAACTGCTGTCACTCCATTTAATTGTTCCAACATTACCTTTTTTCAAGATAGGATATATAGGGGGAGGGAAAAAAAGCTTGGGATCAGGTGGAGCAAACCAATGTTGGACGATGATTGGGTTGGATGGAAATCGTTCTTGCTGTTGCTGAAAAAAAAGATGGCAGATAAACCTAAGGTTTCATTAAACACCCTTCCCAATAATCGGTTTTGTCTTGATACCCGCTCGTGAAAGGGATAAAAACTGATGGGGAAAATGGACAGTGGGAATAGTATTTTTTGCCAGGGGGAATCTTTTATTCCTTTCAGTGGGGGAGAATAAGAGGATTGGTTTTTGTCCAAAAAATTTAGCCAAGTTCCTTGGCAAGCAAGGTCGGCAAGAGGGGAAACTTTTTCAAATCCTGGGGGACGGAATTGCTCTTTAAGGGAACCTTCGGAAAGAAAGGTTGGTGTAAAATTTGAAGTTTTTAATATTTATTATCATTTCGTAAAAAAAACAATTCATAAATTCGGTTGGGTTGTTTAAATTTCTAATTTTTTTTACGGATTTAGAAAAAGGGTGATAGAAAAATTTTGCACTAATAAATAGCTATCCTTTCATACCTTAAATCTGTTAGTGGTCCGGGCAAAATTTTCATGCTATGCTCTATTCTTACCAAAAAGGTGGCAAGTAATCGCCTTTTTAATTCAGATAAGGAGCTGGGGAGTGATGTATGGCTGATTACCCTGACAAGATCTATTTTGGGGGGAGGGGACCCCCCACTGCCGGATAGTTGGTGGGATTTGTTCAAGCCTGGTTATTTGACTTGCTTTACGGGAGTGGTGGACTATGGCCATGGTTTTTTCCAAGGTGGCTCTTATTCGCCCCGTTAAAAAGGGAGGAGCGTTTGTATCATTACCATACGCGCGGGGGAGCACTTTAAGCAACTTCCCTAACTGTAGCGGGGGCCCCCGATCTGACAGACCCCACGCCACGACCACCGCAAACCGTTTATTGGATATAAGTTGTGGTGTGGTGAACCAGTAAGGGAACCCAAGGGGCGTTTATGGTCAGGGTAAACAAGGGACTCCACCCCCAACTGGATCGGATTTACTGGAGGGTGAAATGGTTCAATTATGAAAACATGCAGGGAGCTGCGCTTTAACCACCCCAAACTTTATCCAAACGGTAAATACAGGGTTACTTTGTTGAATGCGAATAAGGACTAGAAAAAATAGTTGTGGGCCACTGCCAGTTGCTGGTTTACTTATCACTTTAGCTTAAAAAAATTTAAGGGGGGTATTTACCATTCATTTTAATATTTTTTCAGAACTTTCAAAAATAAAAGATGTTAAAATGATGTATTTTTAAATAACTCACACCTTGTGCCAGCAGGATGTCACCAGGGGAGGGACCAAAAACCAATAATTTGGGGAAGGGGTTAATTCGTGTGGGTTATTGATACGCTTTGCAGGCCGGAAGCTATGGGTCAACTACCCCCATTTCTTCTAGTAACTCACTTTTATCAAAGCAGGGGAGCATTCTTTAAAGGTGCGTAGCTTCCAGGGGGCCCCTTATTCAACCCGGTGACTTTACCAGATTGTTTAACCCGAAAACAGCAACTTGGGGACACTGAGGAATATACCAAACTAAGAACCAAACAGTAAAACATATTATTGTGATTTTTATTTTTGAATATTAAATGTTTTTTTTGATTCAGCATCCAAAAATATAATGATTATTTTAATAAAACTGGCAAGCAATTTCAAATTTAGAGGGACAAGAAATCCCCAAAAGAAGTCTATAGTGTCGGAGGTTTAAGAGGACCGACTTTCTTGTTATCTTTTCCAGAAGGAGGCGTTTAAACAGGATGCCATTTCAGTTTCACCGAAGTAGTAGGGATTTACTGCGTTGTGCTAATGATCAAATTAATTGCGCGGCGTAAGTTACACAAATTCAACTTTATTTCTCTAGAGATTTTCCTTCATTTTATGCTGTATGGTTTTTTATAATGTATAATTGTTATATTGTATTATTTACCCATTCAAGAGAATTTGAGCCATTTTAACTGGTTCATTGGACTAATGGCCATTAATCTCAGGTCATGGTCTATCATTAGACAAGGTTTGGTAAACTGAGCTTGATGTTTGTAAGTTAAAAAAGAAATACGGCGGGCTTATATTTCCTAAACCCGCTCTTGGGAAGTTACTCCCTGGCAGCCCTGGGCCGGGGAAGTGATGAAACCTAGGTTCTTGGGGGCAGAAGGAGGCCGAAAACAGTTTTTCTAACTGGCCACCCCACAATAAAACTTGCCACACGCTACTGCATGATTATGGTGCAACCAAAAAAACTCAAAAGGCGGGGGGGTTTTGAGGTTGAGAAAAATATCTGTTTCACTAAATTAATTAGGTTTCTCGTTCCTAGTTGGTCGGTTCATTTTAGGGCCTCGGCGTTACTTGGAAGGGTTGGTTGTTGGGGCCCCTGTTAAGTTGACCTAAATATTTTTTTGAACTTAAAGTGTTTGTTTGTTGGGGGACTGGCTTTTTGGGTTCGGCGTTAAATATAATAATGATAACTGATTCAAAATTCCAAAAACAGGGAGATTGAAGTGTGAATAAGAAGTTTATTGGTTCCGGGGACACTTTGGGCGGGGCTTTCTTTTTGAAGAGCTGATGGGGAGTTTTGTATGTTTGGTTTTTTTTTAGGTGGGAAACGTTTTCACTTCTGACTTCAGGTGGAGGGTTGAGGATTGAGGTTGTAAGGGTCCGATAACCCACTTACCTTTTCCCCATTTTCGGTTGGACGGGACGGGCCCGTTGGAATCTTTCCCGAGGACAGATAAAACCAGGCCAGAATCCTTCCTTACATTTCCTTATTCTCCCTTAACTGAAGGACCTCCCTCAAACTTTAACCCCATAGGGAACATCCCTCGTCAGACGGAAAATTTATACAAATACTTTATTTTCCCTGCCTTGGGGACCGTTTTCTCATTTCCCATCCATGACCAATGGCCCACAATCCGTCTACGGATATACCCCACCCACACCAATAAAATAACCCCTCTACCACCAAGTAACCTCCTCCTGCCAAACCACCAATATACTCATCCTAAAGGAATCGCAGGATCAAAATTTTTTCCGGATCCACTGGACCAGAGAAGAGCCCACCCATAACATTTATTGGGCTCCACCCCCCAAACCCTTGGAGACGGACGGGAAACTCCAGGGGACCAGTTTACGGGACAACGTTTTTGCCTCCAGTACGGCCTTCCCTTTTCTCCACCGCCATTCCCACCCCCCCCAATTTATCATGGACGACAACGTACAACGGAAAAATTCCACCACAAACCCCTTCTCGCCCACCAAATTCCCTAGGCCCTCATTTTTTTCAACCGAACAGGGGGGGGGGGAACCGTTGAACCATGCCCTTTACTGTTTCTCTTTACCCCGTTTTCCCCCATCCCTTCCCTACTCCCATACCCAATCTCCAAGATTAGCTCGGGGGGGACCAACCCCACCAACGGGGAAACATCCCACCAAAAGTTCCAAACCACCTTTTACCTTCTTGGGCTTTACCCTTCCCTCCGGGGCAAAAACCTCCTTCACCAAAAAAACGAAAGACCCACACCCCCCCAACTTTCACCTCACCCTCCCACACCAACCCATCTACCGGAAAATTTCCTGCTTCCAACAACAGTTGCGGGGGGCCCCTACAAAGAACGGCCGGGGGGGACCCAGACCTACAGACCCCCTGTGGGTCCACCGCTGGAAAGAACACCGAACGATTGTTTTATACCTGATCAACAACGCCATCGGGTACCGGAAAATTTTCCACAGGGGGGTGTGGACAGGAATCCCAATTCGCCCCTTGGCACAAGTCCATTTGCCCTGAAACCACCGGGCCACCCCCCACCATCTCCTGGAAAACAAAACTTCGAAAGGTCCTCCCAAATTTGTCCCTCACCTCACGCTCCCAAAACTTGACCTCACAGGAAAAAACAACGGGCACGCTATTAAATCCAAATACGGGACAAAACCAAGCTATGAAAACAGAACAGTGGACCGGGCACGCACCACCTCGCCACCCAAATTTGAGTTCCCCTCTGGGGGGTGGACCCCATTCTTCCTAAAATTGCCCAACAAAATCCCTTAAAGTCCAGCCCAGAACCATTCTGGCATTTCCTTCTTCTCAAACCCTCACACCAGAAAAGACTGAAATTTTTTTATTGGGGACACATTTTTACTTGTAATTTTTCACTTTTTTTCCCCACCACACTCCCCCACCCCCTCCCTGGACCACCCAACTTCATTGTATCAACATATTAAGCCATTGTTCCACACATTCACATTTTTCAAGCTGACGGACGGTGATTAAACAAATATTGGTTTATTTGAAAGCTTTCTTTACAAGGGTTAAAATCCATTCGTCTCTCTTTTATAGGTTTTTACCCAAAAACTCCACTTCCAAGGAACCCGCTAGAGTGGGGGGGGGGGGGGAAATATTTTTCACATTTCCGTATTCAAAAAAAGCTGGTTTTCTGAGAGAGGTAAATTCCGATATTGATTACGGGAGTCATTTTTTCAGGTTTGTTTAAAGGGGCTGCAGCAGTGGCTGGGGGAGATGATGTTCTGGTTGTAGGGGGTATGTGTTTTTTTACTAAAAAAACTTATTTTTGACGGTCAAAAAATTAGTCGCCCCAAAGGAACTTCCCTGGTCCATGGAATGATACGGAAATTGAAACAAAATTAAAAGATTATATCTAAAAAACTCGTTCGGGGGAATTGCCCCTCAAAAAAACAGGTCGTTCCCGGACATCGTTATGAATGAGGTATTGGGACCCCTTATAGTGTTCTACAACGGTTTTGGTTGGGGGGCCCCCTAGGCCACTCCCCATAACCCCGGCCACTAGTAAGGACTTAATTTTCCCCATTTCCGTATCCAAAAAAAAAGGCTGGTGTCCTGAGGGCTAATCCGATATATGCTTTTTAATACGGGTGTTCATTTTTCAGTCTGTTTAAAGGGCTTTTGGCAGAGGTGCTGGAGTATGCTTTGTTTTATCGGTTGTAGGGGGGGACGTGTATAAGTTTTTTACTTAACCCCTTATTTTTTGGACGTCAAATTAGTTCCGCCCCAGGACTTCCCTTGAGTTTGGAATACATATGGGAAACAAAACGGAAAATGAAAACAAAAAATGAAAATTTTTTTCTAAAACACAACTTCGGTGGATAGGCCCCTACCCAAAAAAAAAACAGGTAGGAATCCGTTTTATGGTATATGGACCCCCTAAAAGTGGGGGTTTCCCACAAAGGTTTTGGTGGCCCTAGCCACCTTCCCAGGAAAAAACAACCCCATTTTATCCCTGGGCGGCTGGGGATTTCAAGGCCGTAATTTAGAAAAACCAGTTGAAGCAGAATGTAAAAACAGGAATTTTTGAAGGGGAGGGATGAATTATTGTCTCTTGCCTTGTGTTTGTTGCAGAAGAGGGGTTGGAAATTTGGTTTCCAAACTGTTGTATTCAAACAAGGATGTGTTCCCAACTTACGTTTTTTGTAAAGGGCCCTTACCCAGTTTCCCCAGAAATCCACTAGAATGGCCGGTTTCCATTTTTTCTCCAAGAAAGGCTGTAGGACCAAGGTTGGTTTGAAAATATCTAAATGTAACCTCCTTTGGTAATTTAACAACTTTGTACTATTGGATTGGTATTATCAACTATTTTAAAGGGAGGAGGGAAGATTGTTACCTTTTTTATTTTTGGAGGATTTTTTGATTTTTTTGATATCATTATGTATTAAATTGTATAAAAAAATCAAGGTTTCTGAGCCCAATTTGTAACAAACTAAAGCAAAATTTGGGGCAGTTAATAAAGCGGGTTAGTAATAGTTTTTTGCCACTAAACAAATTCAAATTTCATTGGTAAATATCAATTCCATACTTCAATACCCTTCAAATAATTTAATAACTTCGGGTATATAATAATTTTTAAAAAAACCCGCAGCTTTCTAAAAGAAAACTAAAGGGCCACTAGTAGTAGTGAGTTGATGGAAACACAGTCCAGGGCAGAGGTTGGAGTGAAAGGTAGGGGGGAGGTGGGAAAGGCTGTTTTGTGGGTATGGCGGATTTACTTTAGTAGGTGGGGGGAAAGGGATTTCCATTTTTCAGGAATTCCAGAAGCTGATGGATTTGAGGGTTGTGAAACTGGAATGATTTTAGGTAGGTTACAGGATGGTCTTTTGGGTTGAGCTGGTATTGATTTTGGGTTGAGGGGTTGATGAATTTGGGGTTTTACTTGGCACCAATAAAACAAACTGATGGATTATTAGGGGGGGTTGCGTGTGATGGATTTTGGTATGGAGGCTGAAGCTTTGGGGTTGAGGCTGATGGAATGGGTTTGAAAAAAACTGATTGATTTGGGTTGACCGCTGGATTGTTTGGGTATGGAACTGATGATTTGGGTTGAGCTGGATGCATTTGGTGTTGAAACTGATTGATTTGGGTTGAAGCTTGATGCTTTGGGGGTAGAAACTGATGACTTGGGGTGGGGGCTGGATTGTTTGGGTTGGAAACTGATGATTTTTTGTGGTTGGTTACAGGATTAGTTTTTTTTGGGTTGAAATGCTTGATGATTTTTGGGTTAGGAGGCTGATAGAATTTTTGGGGTTGAAAGCTGATTTGTTTTGGGTGGTACCAGGGTATGGGGAGGTTGGGGTGGGTAAACCCCCAGGGGATGACGTTGGGGTTGGTTAACAGATTTGGAGTGGGGGTTGGGGTACAAAGGGATGAGTTTTGGGGTGGTACAGACTTTGATTTGTGGTTTTATGAACTGGGATTTTTGAATTTGGGGTTTGAGGCTGCTCGATCTTTGGGTTGACAGGCTGGGTGAATTAGGGTTTGGAATGATTTGGGATTTGGTTGGGAGGCTGATGATATTGGGGGTTGAGCTGATGATTTTATTGGGGTTGTTGAGGGATGATGATTCGGGACGGTTACAGGATGAAGCGAGGGTTTGTGGTGGTACAGATGGAGTTGGGGGTGGTAACAGAATTTCAGTTGTGGGGTGGTTGGCAGGATTTTGGACATTTGGGGAAGAGGGGGGGGGGGAGACGAGGAGGAAAGGTGGGGGGGGACAGGGTTTCCCTTACATTTACCAAACTCTAGTGGGGGAGATATGTTTTGGGAAAAAAATAGGATGGGATTCAATCCTTTACTAATCAGGAAAAAACTTAGGCTAATTTCTTTATCTGAAAAAGAAAACGTGTCAAACATCTTAACTCTTAAATTTAGGTTGCTTGCTCGGAAATGTCCCTCGTCTGAGTCGACAGGAGGGGTTTGGAACTGGAATGTCTTTACGTGGAACTTTGATTAATCTTAAAACTTTGGCCCAAAACCTAGTATCCTTTTCCTATTCTGGGCAGAGCAGTACCTGTTCGGGCAGAACCAATTCATAAAAAAAAAAACAGAGGTTACGTGACTTGGTCTTTGGCCCGATACCCTTCCTCAAAATCAGGAATGAATAACAAAACTTGGTCCGGGGGGGGGTAGTTATTCTAAAAACTAAAATTTCTTAGCCTAAAAACCTTATGGGGAAGGTTGTGGCGAAAACTTTGCCATCAACTTATTTCCAATCTAATTTTTACCTTTCTGGCCTTTCTTCCCAAAGAGATTAAACTTAAAGGAGGGGGACCTAATTCAAGGTTTATTTTTTGCCAAGCTATTAAAAAATTTTAATTTAAGTGCGCCTCCTAACAGAGCATCCTTATCTAGTTGGGAGACCCCAGGTTTTGTTTCCAGGAAAAAACATTTTCATTATATACAATCCAAAGTGTGCTTAACAGGGGACAAAAATAGTGCTTTAAAGAAATAAACTGTTTGGCAAACTTTATTTTCCTGAATTAAAGGATAAAAACATTGAGCTGGAATAAGGAAAAAAAAAATCTTACCAAAACAATCTAAGTTTGGGGTATTCTTAGGACCTGGAACTTAAGATCAGGGAAAATTGAAAAACACCTAAAGGGGAAACCACCCCCCCTCTCCTACCGGGCAGAGTTTACTTTTTCACAAGAGGCAGCACACGTGTCGGGGGTCAGGGGGAATAAAAGCATATGTGATAAAGGAGGGGCAAGCATATGCATATTATGATTACATTATTATAACACCTAAACAGGCTGGAATCGGAAAACTTGTTGGGGAGTCCACGATTGAAGCTCAAACCACGGGGGGCATTTACCTGAGATGTATTTCCCTGGGGGGTTGATTAGTCGGTGTTTGGGGACTTGGGGAGTTAGCTGTAAAAAAACAGACATAAGTAAAAAAACTCAGATAGGGAGAATGGTGTAGTCAAAGCGGACAACTGGTTGTAGGGAAAAAACAACAAAGTCCAGATAGGAAGTTAGGGGAAGGTGAGGGGGGGTGACCTTCAGATAAAACTAGTTACGTTAGGGGGCAAATCCAAAAAAAAAACGTAGTTTTCGGAGTCAAGTAGGCAAAAAAAAAAAAAGGTGACAGGAGGCACGTAGCGTGTAAAAACTAACAAAAAATAAAATGTGTTATTTGGGGAAAAGGTAGGGAGCTTTTAAAAGTTGAAATGTTCAAAAGGGGATTGGTTTACTCAGTGTTGGTTGAAATAGTTAAAAAACTGAAAACCGGGGGGTGAGATCTTAATAAATTTTCACGAGGGTTATTTATACCCGGCTTCATCACCCCAAAACCACCCAAAAAATCTCACCCAACCTTCACACCCCCCCCCTAAAACCTTGGGTTTAACTTGGAAAACGGGAGATTTAGGGGTAAAAAAAGGAGGAATAATTTCGTTTAAATTTAAAAGGCTTTACAGAATAAGACACCTCCAACAAAACATTCCCCGTTTCAAATACAACCTAATAACGTTGAAAACAATCCCAAACTTTTATCTTGTCAAAGGGGGTTAGCTATAAGGTTTGAAGGAAAAACCTCTGCCAAAAACGAAATTTCTTCGCAACGTATGGGGAATGAGGACATAGCGGGGGGAAAAAAAAATTTCTCAAATGGCAATCTTTCAAAAAAAATCTAAAAAAAAAATTTCAGGGAATAAGGAAAACTTTAAAAATTTTGGAACCAGGCCATGTTTATGGGCATTATAGATTCGGGGGAGTCTTTTGTTTTTTGGTAAAAACCGATAATTCTGATAAAAAACACTCAAACAAATACAAATTAAATTTGGGGGGGGAAAATAAAAAAAGTTTTGTCTATTGGAATTGGGGGGGATTCAAAAGGCTGGAACTTGGATTAAATTTCAAGGTTGCATAAACTCCATTCCTGGAGTCCACTTCAAACAGGGGCCCTTTTTTTTAAAATTCCCAACCACAAACAACAGGGAACTGGGACTCTTGGTATAAAATCCCTCATACAAACATGGTAAAGGCTTCCCTCGGCTCGACATGCATGGGATTTTAATAATGAAATAATTATTAAAAAATTCCTGGGTAACCCAATTTCATTAAAAATTAATTTTGTTGAAAACCCTCTTTAAAAATCGCCTGGCTGTTGCTTTCCTTATCAAGGAATTTATCCTGGAACGTTTCCCAGCATATTTATTCTCCACTTCAATAAAAAAAGGGAAAATAAATCGGATTCCTCGAACAATACTATACCGTTAGCAGTGTTTGCTGTTTGGGAGGGCAGTTTCATTAGGGAAAAAAAACTCTTTTCTCAATAAAACATATTTCTTCTTAGAAAACGGAACTTTCCATTCGAACTTTCCGCTCTTGGTGGGAAAAAACTTGCCCTGATCCACTAACCAACTTGGGAGGCTTCCCACCCCAAAGGAGAAAGAAAAGCTCAAAAACATACGATTTTCACATTTTTGTTACTTATACCATTTTTGTGCAATAAACTATAGCATCAAAAAAATATAATAACTTTTTGGGCGGACACCTGTATAGAGCGTATTTGTTGAATTTTTAAAAAAGCATTTTTTCGAACTCAGTCTGCCGGTATTCAAGCCCTTTTCCTCAAACTCGCTAAACAAATGCCATCATAAAACTGGGAAAACTTCTACATTGTTCCTCTAATAAAAGATGTACTCAAACTCGTTTTTTTTACGCTTACCTAAAAAAATAATCTGGTCCATCTTCCAGTAAAAAACGCTTTTTTTTTTCAGGATACGTATAGGTACAGGAACAAGGGTTCCCAACCCCACCTCTCAACCTTTGTAACCCTTTTAAACGTTTTTTTTCTAGTGATATGTTCATCCTTTTTGGGGCCCTTCCTTGACTTTCCCATTTTTGGCCCCCCGTTTTACTTTTCAAAATTTTTTCTATTACTTGTTCAAGCCACCTTGCTGTGGGGCGGATGGACCTTATACTTCTGTCACTCGGACCAGGGGAACCCACTCAAATGCAACTTAATTCATTCTCGGTTAATTTTTTTGTAAGGAAGGTGGGGGCATTTTGAGTAATCACATAGAAACTTCAAAAAAACTTTCAAAAAGCAGGTCATCTTTTGGTGAATAGTGAAAGGCGGTTATAAATAAAACAGGTGGGACGTTATACCAAAAAACGAACCATTCCCAAATTTTACACTTCAAAACGGAAAATTCGTAATCTTGAAAAGTGGTGTTGCGGGACCAGTTATTGTTACCTTGGATGTTTGTAACTGTTTCATTCAAATCGGGTGTCAAATGGGTTTTGGGCAGAGAGGGATTCGGCTCAACAAAACCTTTTAAAAACCTAATCGGCCCGGGCGTTTGGCATATTTTTTGGCCTGAAATGGGGGTTATTAGTCAGGCGGTATCCAAACAAGTTTTATCTTTTAAAGCACTCCTTACACTGTTCGGACTCTTCTCCATTCAAGCCCATTTTTATTATATGGGGTGCTCCCAAATATGGACCACCCACTAGTTACGATTCAAAACGAAAAATTCTCTTTGGCCAAAACGATTTAAACTTTCGGACAGAAAAAGTCAAAAAAAAACGCTACTAAAATGTCTTTTACTTAAAAAAAAAAATATTCAGCGCCTTCCTCTGCAAGAAAGGAGAAAGGGAGTGTGCATGATTTTCCATTTTTTCCCTAAAAAAAAATGGGGGCCAATTGGGAAGGTCCCATTTCGTAAATGAGTCCAAATGTAGGTTGTATTTTTTCTTTTGGGGGAGGAGGGGACCAGGAAAAAGGTATGTTCCCTTCTGAAATTTATCCCAATCAAATTCGCTTTAAACATTAAAATTTACTTCAAAAGGGCTAAATTTTACAAAATCAAAGGGGTCGGAATTTCGTTTGTTAATAACTGGGCCAAGCCGTTTAAAAAAGAAAAAAAAACCAAAAATCACTTAAAACTGTAACCTTTGGGTTTCGATTACATAAAAAAAACACCCTTTTCCTTGAAAAACTAGATGAAATTTTTTTAACAAAAATAAGTTTTTCCCCCCCCACGTTTATAACACCGCCGGGGCCACCGAACCAATTTCTCCAATACCAAAATGCTGGTGCCACTAAAACCCAAAGGGCCGGAAGGGCCCCAAACCCTGTTAATGTGATCCACAAAATATTTAAAAAGATCCCTTCAAAAAAAATAGGTTTCCAAAAATTATTAAGTCAAATTGTACTCAACCCCACTATCCAGCAAAAAAAGTATAGGAATTTCCTAACATCATCGAAGGGCTCTTAAACCAAAATCCAATTCAAAAAAAAATGTTTTGGGGAATAATCAAGGAAATTTCTACTTTCTTCTAAAAACTCTCATTTTTTCTATCATCAAATCAAAACACACAAACCTTAAAACGGAGGAAGCCCTATACTTGTCCAACTTATATTGCAAAAGGGCTTTCTATTCGTCGTTTGTTGATAAGGCACCACAAAATTCTATTTGTGAGAATCAGGCCGGCCCATTTGGATTTCTCCCATAAATTGGCGAAAAAGGCCCAGGATACTCAACCACACTCCCCCGGTGTAGGGGTCCAAAGGGGGGGATAATGTTTGCTTTTTGGTTGGGTCAATCAGTAAATGGGTGTTTTCGAGAGCGGGGACCCCACTTCGAAGGGTAGGGGGAGTCAAAATTGTTCTCTATATTATGTGGGACTTGTATTCAACAAATAACCAAGAGGTCGGGGAACCGGAAAAATTAGTCAAAAAATCTTTTGTCTCAAATGCCACCCATTGAAAATAAAAGCACTGAAAATCCCCAACTGGGGGGGGGACTCAAGCAAATTCATCCAATTGGGAAAAAATAAAATTTTTTCAAAGTTCCATTTCTTATGGGAAAAACTTTGGTCTTTTCCCTTAAAAACTCAACTGTAATTCTCAAAAAATTTCACCCAGGAAATGGCCTCCATTATTTTTTTTTTCACTGCCCACCGTTCAACTTACTATTAGCAACCAATACCCAACCCCCAACAGTATATTCAATTTTCAAAGTGGAAAAGAAAGGGGCGTCCAATTTGGTGTCAACTGTGTGTGCCACTTTATTTTTTTTCCTTTCGCTTGCTCCGAAGAAAGCGAATGCTTTCCAAACGAAGGGGAGATTCATGCGTCAAAACGGTAATTTTCCAAAATGCCAACGACTTACTTAAACAAAAATTTTTACCTTATCAAACTTGGTGAGGAAAACCTTCCGGCGAATTTAAGTCATTAATTTAAGGGATTTAAAGGGGATAAAACCTTTGGGTCCCTGACTTTCAAAGGGGGGAAAGGATTGGAAATGTTTTTTCATTAAAAGTCTCAGATACAATTTATTGACGGTTCCCATGATAAATGGATACTTATAATTTAATTTTTATTCCTGTGTAAAATTCCTGGTTGGGTTAATCTGGTTGTTAATCGTGGAACAGGGAATAAACGAACCAATTGGTTTTTACAAAAAACAAACAGGAGGGGGGCCAAGCATTTGTGTGTGGATTTCCTTTCCTTGATAAGGTTTTTTGCAGATTCCCCCACGTTTTTGATCGGGTATGCTGGGTTTTCTTTGTTCTTCCGATTTAGATTCAGATTCAATGTCTTTTCTAATCGGAGATTTTCCATTTATACCTCGTTCTTGCCCCCTTACTGGGGCTTACCTGTGGATTCTCTAATTTCCAAACTTACTCGTTAAGCAAGCGGGATTCAAATTGATTTTGCCTCAAAAAACCCGTGTAATCATTCTGGTTTCCCTCAAATTTAGTATACTTTCAGGAAAACCGCTTTTTTAATAACGTGGGGGGAAAATGGAAAAACCAAAGTCTCTTTATGTGGGGCGGTTTATTGGGGAGTGGCTAGGTGGGCCCACCAAACTGTGGCAGGAGGGACCACTATTAGGGTCGATTTTACCAATATATATCGATTCCGATCTGGTTTTGGGGGGGCCACTTCCGAACGAGTTTTTTTAGAAAAAAGATTCATTTTTTAGTTCCCAATTTTCCGTTTCCCATTCCATTGGTGGGACTCGGGAAGCCTCTGGCGTCAATTTTTGACGGGTCAAAATAGGTAGTTAAAAAATAAAAAAAACCAACCATGTCCCCCTGTACCCCCCCCCCACCGTTTTCCCATACCATTTTTTCCAATGGCAACTCTGGACACTACTTTAAATACAGACTGAAAATGGGGGGACTGTTAATCATAAAAATTGCCTCAAAAACCCGGTTTCATTTTTTTCTGGGTTTCCACAATCTCGGATACTCAGGAGTCAGGAACCAGCTTTTTGATACGGAAATGGAACCAAGTCTCTAGTGGGCGTTCTGGGAGTGCTAGGGCCACCAAACTTAGGCATCCAATCTTTGCAGTTGTTTCTTTCATGGTAGTTGCGAGCGTCTATACTTTCAGTCTTTAGCTTGCTCATTTTGTATTTACATCATTTGTACAAGACTAGATGGTAGCCATGTTCTGTGTCCTAAACCTAACTTGTGTGCATGTTATCTATTATGTTGGTCTCAGTTTAAACCTGAAAGCCATTGAATATGTTTGCCACTGCTTCTCAGCTGATCATAAATAATTTAAAATAGGGTTCAGTGTTCTGACCATTTGTGTATGTAGATGAAGCAAGGTCAGGAACCCAGCACGGTGAAGGATTAGGCCGGTTATCTAGCAAAGATCTCTGTCACTATACTTTTGTTGCTCAGTATCATTAGTATCATCATTGAAGATTGTGCATACACAACTTTATTAAAGTAAATGTTAGACAGTGTTATTTCGAATCCATCCCAGCACAAATATTATCAGCTTCATCAATCTTGATATCGTAACGATGACCCTGGCCAAACAATTTAAAACTTCTGTAATTTCATTTCTAGTATGCGTATAGGAAATCGATAAGGCTTTAAAATGATATGTTCGGCGACCTTTCAGCTCAATCACGAGACTCAGTAGGAGTGATTGAACTGCAAGGGACAATTGAGGCTAACGAATTAGCAGTTTCAAGTTAAGTTTAATATAATAACGAATTAATTATAATAACCAATGAATTATACAGGTTGTACGTACACGCCACAGAATTAAAAACGTTCTGATCGAGCTGCACTTGCACTGATGAGCTGAACGTTTGCGGAGTTACAATCGCGAGCTACAAACGCGAAACTTTCAAAAGGCAATTGCGCGGCTTATAGGTAAAATTAAAAATTAGCTTCAGACTATAATTAGATTTTTAAAAAATTGTTGTATTCAGTATACATTTTATTTATAAATTGTAAATTAGATATAATTTAATTCAAAACAATATGCAACAAAATCAAAATAAACAATAAACATTCGAAAGCTAATTTTTAATTTTACTAATAAGCCGCGCAACTATATTCGGAAGTATCGCGTTGGTAGCTTGCGATTTTAACTCCGCAAACGTTCAGCTCATCAGTGCAAGTGCAGCTCGATCAGAACGTTTTTAATTCTGTGGCGTGTACGTACAACCTGTATAATTCATTGGTTATTATAATTAATTCGTTATTATATTAAACTTAACTTGAAACTGCTAATTCGTTAGCCTCAATTGTCCCTTGCAGTTCAATCACTCCTACTGAGTCTCGTGATTGAGCTGAAAGGTCGCCGAACATATCATTTTAAAGCCTTATCGATTTCCTATACGCATACTAGAAATGAAATTACAGAAGTTTTAAATTGTTTGGCCAGGGTCATCGTTACGATATCAAGATTGATGAAGCTGATAATATTTGTGCTGGGATGGATTCGAAATAACACTGTCTAACATTTACTTTAATAAAGTTGTGTATGCACAATCTTCAATGATGATACTAATGATACTGAGCAACAAAAGTATAGTGACAGAGATCTTTGCTAGATAACCGGCCTAATCCTTCACCGTGCTGGGTTCCTGACCTTGCTTCATCTACATACACAAATGGTCAGAACACTGAACCCTATTTTAAATTATTTATGATCAGCTGAGAAGCAGTGGCAAACATATTCAATGGCTTTCAGGTTTAAACTGAGACCAACATAATAGATAACATGCACACTAAAGTTAGGTTTAGGACACAGAACATGGCTACCATCTAGTCTTGTACAAATGATGTAAATACAAAATGAGCAAGCTAAAGACTGAAAGTATAGACGCTCGCAACTACCATGAAAGAAACAACTGCAAAGATTGGATGCCTAAGTTTGGTGGCCCTAGCACTCCCAGAACGCCCACTAGAGACTTGGTTCCATTTCCGTATCAAAAAGCTGGTTCCTGAGTATCCGAGATTGTGGAACCAGATGATACGGTTTTTGAGGCATTTTGATACGGTCATTTCAGTCTGTTAAAGTAGTTTCAGAGTGCTGGAAATGGTTGTACGGTGTAGGGGGATGTGTTTACTAACTATTTTGACGTCAAAATTGTCGCCAGAGGCTCCCTGAGTCATGGAATGAACGGAATGAACAAAAATGAAATTTTTTTCTAAAACTCGTCGGATTTTGCCCCAAAACAGATCGGAATCGTTTGGTATTGACCCTAATAGTGTTCCTGCAAAGTTTGGTGGCCCTAGCACTCCCAGAACGCCCACTAGAGACTTGGTTCCATTTCTGTATCAAAAAGCTGGTTCCTGAGTATCCGAGATTGTGGAACCAGATGATACGGTTTTTGAGGCATTTTGATACAGTCATTTCAGTCTGTTAAAGTAGTTTCAGAGTGCTGGAAATGGTTGTACGGTGTAGGGGGATGTGTTTACTAACTATTTTGACGTCAAAATTGTCGCCAGAGGCTCCCTGAGTCATGGAATGAACGGAATGAACAAAAATGAAATTTTTTCTAAACTCGTCGGATTGCCCCAAAACAGATCGGAATCGTTTGGTATTGACCCTAATAGTGTTCCTGCAAAGTTTGGTGGCCCTAGCACTCCCAGAACGCCCACTAGAGACTTGGTTCCATTTCCGAGATTGTGGAACCAGATGATACGGTTTTTGAGGCAACCATTTGATCCGATGCTTATCGAGTAATGATGAGATCCACTGGAGCCAGAGGGGGCAAGAACGAGGATATGATCTTCTTAGATAACAATGATCTGATCTATCGGAGACAAGAACCCTGCATGCGATCAAACGTGATCTGAACCTTATCAAGAAGGATTCACATGCTTGCTGCTTGTTTGTAAACAATTGGCTCGTTATCCCTGTCACGATGAAGCGGGTATAAATACCCTCGTGAAATATAGCTCACCCGGTTTCAGTTTACTATTTCACACACTGAGTACAATCTTTTGACATTTCAACTTTAAGCTCTATCTTTCAAATACACATTTTTATTTTGTAGTTTACGCTACGTGCCTGTCTTCTTTGCCTACTTTACTCTAAACTACGTTGTTTTCTACAACTAGTTCTGAGTCCTCCCTTCCTACTCCTATCTGGACTGTGTTGTTTCCTACAACCAGTTCTTTGACTACACTTCTCCCTATCTGAGTTTTACTTATTGGCTGTTTTTTACAGCTAACTCAGTCAACACGACTACTCCCTATGGATACATCTCAGGTAAATGCCGTGGTTGAGCTCATTCGTGACTCCCACAAGTTCGATTCATCTTTAGGTGTATATTATCATAATATGCAGGATGCTTTGCCTCCTTTATCACATGCTTATTCTGACCCCCTGACCGTGTGCTCCTCTGTAGTACTGCGGTTAGAGTGTGGTTCTTATGTGTTCATTTCTGATCTTAAGTCAGGTCCTAAGATACCCCACGTTAGATTGTTTTGTAGTTCCTTATTTCAGCTCATGTTTCCTTTATCTGATAAGTTGCAACAGTTCTTTAAGCACTTTTTCCCCTGTAAGCACACTTTAGATGTATATGAATGTTCTGACCACTGCTCACTAGATAAGGATGGCTCTGTAGAGGCTCTCTTAAATTTATATAGCTGCATAATAACTGATAGGTCTCTTAAGTTTAATCTCTTGGAGAGCCAGAAAGTATTAGATGGAATAGTTGCAAGTTTCCACACCTCCATAAGTTCTAAGATTTTAGTTAGATACTCTGACCAGTTGTTTCATTCTGTTGAGGAAGTTCGGGCAGACAAGTCGTACTCTGTTATGATTTGTTCTGCCGAACAGGTACTCCAGAATAGGAAGGAACTAGGTGCCAAGTTAGATAATAGTAGTATTCATAATGGTACTTATAACTCACCTAAAAATGAGGCACCTGTAACTGTGTGTAATTACGTAATTTAACCCTAATTTGTGGTAATTTTTGCTAACCCTAATTGCTAATTGTATACACCAACCCTAATTGAGAGTGTTTATTCCTCATTGACATTTTGCTAATTTGGGGATACCATACTATTACACTGAGGCTAACCCTAGATAACAATTATATAGTGTACACTTTAACTTGAACACTGCGTATGTTGCATGAGAAAGTATATACAATAGTTATTGTCAGAAGCTTTTAAGCACACCTGTTCATACTATATAAAGGAGCAAGTGCTGGGGAGCATTTTGCACATCTAATCACAACCTTTATATACTTTCTAATGGAAAAGTCATTATTTGTAATACGGGAGTATCATTTAAGTGTTAACTTGTGACACACAGAAAGTTTTTTCTTATTACCTTTTAGCTTTCTCATAAGGACTGATGTTGACCTCTGGGGATATTTCTAAGTTGTCAGACCGTGAACTAAGAGAGAAGTTAATACCTAAACCTGGATCTAGTACTGAGACTCCGAGGAAAGTATACAAGGTGCAATTGTTTAACCTAAAGCTCGATTTTCTGGATCAGGATTAAGTTGAATACTGACCCATGATTGCATCTGTATGGATACTCAAAGTCACAACACCTGTTGATGTGACAAAAGAATCAGCCAGTTTTGATGAGTTGCACTTGAAATATCTTATCGATCAATTTGACACATCTGACCGAATGAATTATTATTATTGTGTGTCAACAGTATGACATAGTACACAGCATGCAGTATAGGAGAGCAGCAAATTAATCAATCGTGTTAATATGAGTGAACATTATTTTAAATAATGTGTTAAGATCACTAAAACAGTAAATTTCTCAACCCCCAATAAATCGGCTATATAAGGAACTCATAAACAGGATCATTTCCTAATTAACGCGCTACGATACGCTTCATTGTTTTTTAGAGCTTATTAACTTTTGTGACATCGCGTAAAACAAAACAAAAAAACGTCCTATATAAGGGGGGACTCTATACAGTTTAAGTCACTTCACGTTTGACAAGTAACGCTATGTCAAAGATGGTGTACTCCCACAAATGTAACCATTGTTACAAGTCTTTTAAAACTTCACGAAGCTTGGCGTCACACAAATACAAATTTCATTCTGACACACGTTCAGTTAATAAAGACCGCAGAAATCTTGATAATTTTTCTATCAATAGTGATATTGAATCAGTCTCTGTAACAAGTGAGACATCAGTTTCATTAGCTCTACGTGAATTGAAAGATCTCATGAAAATTGTACAACAAAGAAACGACAAACAAGAGGACAAATTGAGGGAATTGGATGCTAAGATATTCTCGCTGGAGTATAGTAAACGTGATGATCTTCCTACACCAATGAATTACAATCACGACAACACCAATGAGATAAAGTGGGAGACTAAAAGACAATCTGAACGAATAGGAGATCTTGAAAGAAAAATAAAAAGATTAGAGCAATCTTGTGAAGATGAAATGGATCAATCGTTTGTCAAAACAGTGGAGGATGCAACCAACGTTCAGCAATTATTCCAAAGCAATGACGTGGGAGCAATCCAGAAACAAATAGTAGCTCTAAAGAATGGAGTTCTTTTACTTCTTGACAATTTTGATCATAGTCCTGAAATAGAAAACCTGTTGCGACGAATATATGATGCTTCATTTAAAGAGGCTCAAGAAATCGTGCACAAAAATTTCTTTGCTCTACAAAAAGCTTTTACTTCTGTCTCGTTTGAGCAAAAACCTAATTTTGAAAGTGAAGATGAATCGGACGAAAACGAAGAATCTCAAAATGATGAGACTACAGGTCAAACTGAAAACGATGATTCAGAAGGTTCAAGCGACGAAATAGAGGAAGAAAATTCAGCTGATGAGACTCAGACAGAATATTATACTAGTGATAATTCAGACATTGAAGATTCGAATTGAAGAAAGGGACTATGGATAATTGATTCCTCAATATTCGACTTTTCTTTTTCTTTTTTTTTGAAAATTTAGAATTACGTATTAATTTAAAAATATTGTAGCGAGGGATTTTTTATTGTTATTCGATATATTCAATTCTTTTTAGTATTTAAAAAAAAACTATTTCTTTTATTAATATTGTCATGAAATACGCAAAAGACTAAACAAACTTCATAAATCAATTTCAATTTGCAAATAAGTAAAACATATAGATAATTCCACAATATAGATGCAAAAACCATAAACCCGGTGATATCACCCATATCACCCGGTGATATCACCATATCACCCGGTGATATCACCCGTATCACCCGGTGATATCACCCGTATCACCCGGTGATATCACCCGTATCACCCGGTGATATCACCCGTTAAAACATATAGATAATTCCACAATATAGATGCAAAAACCATAAACCCGGTGATATCACCCATATCACCCGGTGATATCATCCGTATCACCCGGTGATATCACCCGTATCACCCGGTGATATCACCCGTATCACCCGGTGGTATCCCCAAATTAGCAAAATGTCAATGAGGAATAAACACTCTCAATTAGGGTTGGTGTATACAATTAGCAATTAGGGTTAGCAAAAATTACCACAAATTAGATATCACCGGGTGATACGGGTGATATCACCGGGTGATACGGGTGATATCACCGGGTGATACGGGTGATATCACCGGGTGATACGGGTGATATCACCGGGTGATATGGTTTTTGCATCTATATTGTGGAATTATCTATATGTTTTAACGGGTGATATCACCGGGTGATACGGGTGATATCACCGGGTGATACGGGTGATATCACCGGGTGATACGGGTGATATCACCGGGTGATATGGTGATATCACCGGGTGATATGGGTGATATCACCGGGTTTATGGTTTTTGCATCTATATTGTGGAATTATCTATATGTTTTACTTATTTGCAAATTGAAATTGATTTATGAAGTTTGTTTAGTCTTTTGCGTATTTCATGACAATATTAATAAAAGAAATAGTTTTTTTTTTAAATACTAAAAAGAATTGAATATATCGAATAACAATAAAAAATCCCTCGCTACAATATTTTTAAATTAATACGTAATTCTAAATTTTCAAAAAATAAAAATAAAAGTCGAATATTGAGTAATCAATTATCCATAGTCCCTTTCTTCAATTCGAATCTTCAATGTCTGAATTATCACTAGTATAATATTCTGTCTGAGTCTCATCAGCTGAATTTTCTTCCTCTATTTCGTCGCTTGAACCTTCTGAATCATCGTTTTCAGTTTGACCTGTAGTCTCATCATTTTGAGATTCTTCGTTTTCGTCCGATTCATCTTCACTTTCAAAATTAGGTTTTTGCTCAAACGAGACAGAAGTAAAAGCTTTTTGTAGAGCAAAGAAATTTTTGTGCACGATTTCTTGAGCCTCTTTAAATGAAGCATCATATATTCGTCGCAACAGGTTTTCTATTTCAGGACTATGATCAAAATTGTCAAGAAGTAAAAGAACTCCATTCTTTAGAGCTACTATTTGTTTCTGGATTGCTCCCACGTCATTGCTTTGGAATAATTGCTGAACGTTGGTTGCATCCTCCACTGTTTTGACAAACGATTGATCCATTTCATCTTCACAAGATTGCTCTAATCTTTTTATTTTTCTTTCAAGATCTCCTATTCGTTCAGATTGTCTTTTAGTCTCCCACTTTATCTCATTGGTGTTGTCGTGATTGTAATTCATTGGTGTAGGAAGATCATCACGTTTACTATACTCCAGCGAGAATATCTTAGCATCCAATTCCCTCAATTTGTCCTCTTGTTTGTCGTTTCTTTGTTGTACAATTTTCATGAGATCTTTCAATTCACGTAGAGCTAATGAAACTGATGTCTCACTTGTTACAGAGACTGATTCAATATCACTATTGATAGAAAAATTATCAAGATTTCTGCGGTCTTTATTAACTGAACGTGTGTCAGAATGAAATTTGTATTTGTGTGACGCCAAGCTTCGTGAAGTTTTAAAAGACTTGTAACAATGGTTACATTTGTGGGAGTACACCATCTTTGACATAGCGTTACTAGTCAAACGTGAAGTGACTTAAACTGTATAGAGTCCCCCTTTATATAGGACGTTTTTTTGTTTTGTTTTACGCGATGTCACAAAAGTTAATAAGCTCTAAAAAACAATGAAGCGTATCGTAGCGCGTTAATTAGGAAATGATCCTGTTTATGAGTTCCTTATATAGCCGATTTATTGGGGGTTGAGAAATTTACTGTTTTAGTGATCTTAACACATTATTTAAAATAATGTTCACTCATATTAACACGATTGATTAATTTGCTGCTCTCCTATACTGCATGCTGTGTACTATGTCATACTGTTGACACACAATAATAATAATTCATTCGGTCAGATGTGTCAAATTGATCGATAAGATATTTCAAGTGCAACTCATCAAAACTGGCTGATTCTTTTGTCACATCAACAGGTGTTGTGACTTTGAGTATCCATACAGATGCAATCATGGGTCAGTATTCAACTTAATCCTGATCCAGAAAATCGAGCTTTAGGTTAAACAATTGCACCTTGTATACTTTCCTCGGAGTCTCAGTACTAGATCCAGGTTTAGGTATTAACTTCTCTCTTAGTTCACGGTCTGACAACTTAGAAATATCCCCAGAGGTCAACATCAGTCCTTATTAGAAAGCTAAAAGGTAATAAGAAAAAACTTTCTGTGTGTCACAAGTTAACACTTACATGATACTCCCGTATTACAAATAATGACTTTTCCATTAATAGACATATAAGGGTTGTGATTAGATGTGCACAAAGCTGCTCCCAGTACTTGCTCCTCTATATAGTATGAACAGGTGTGGCTAAAAGCTTCTGACAATAACTATTGTATATAGTTTCTCATGCAACATACGCAGTGTTCAAGTTAAAGTGTACACTATATAATTGTTATCTAGGGTTAGCCTCAGTGTAATAGTATGGTGTCCCCAAATTAGCAAAATGTTAATGAGGAATAAACACTCCTAATTAGGGTTAGTGTATACAATTAGCAATTAGGGTTAGCAAAAATTACCACAAATTAGGGTTAAATTACGTAATTACACACAGTTACAGGTGCCTCATTTTTAGGTGAGTTATAAGTACCATTATGAATACTACTGATAATCAGCCACGTAAACATTCAGTCAAACCCTCTGTCGACTCAGACGAGGATTTCGAGCAAGCACCTAAGTTTAAGAGTAAGAAGTTGAAACGTTCAGATATAGATTTGCTTAAGTTTTCTGATTATGTAAAGATTGATCCATCTATTTCCAAACATAGTCTAGATTGTATTAAGGAACTGTCTTCCTCTCGTCTCTCATCCAAATCATCTGTACCACCCAACTCATCTGTACCACCCAACTCATCTGTACCACCCAACTCATCTGTACCACCCAACTCATCTGTACCACCTAAATCATCAGCTCAACCCAAATTATCAGCTCAACCCAAATCATCAGCTCAACCCAAATTATCAGCTCAACCCAAATCATCAGCTCAACCCAAATCATCAGCTCAACCCAAATCATCAGCTCAACCAAAATCATCAGCTCAACCCAAATCATCAGTTCAACCCAAATCATCAACTCAACCCAAATCATCAGCTCAACCCAAATCATCTGTACCACCTAAATCATCAGTTCAACCCAAATCATCAGCCCAACCCAAGTCATCAGTTCTACCCAAATCATCAGCTCAACCCAAATCATCAGTTCAACCCAAATCATCAGCTCAACCCAAATCATCAGTTCAACCCAAATCATCAGCTCAACCCAAATCATCAGTTCAACCCAAATCATCAGCTCAACCCAAATCTTCAGCTCAACCAAAATCATCAGCTCAACCCAAATCATCAGTTCAACCCAAATCATCAACTCAACCCAAATCATCAGCTCAACCCAAATCATCTGTACCACCTAAATCATCAGTTCAACCCAAATCATCAGCTCTGGATCAGAAATGGATCCTTCCCAGCCTACTATCCTTACCAACAGCTTCACCTCTACCTTCCTCCAACCTTGCCTGGAAGTTCATCCTACTACTGTGCTTAGTTCTTTTAGATCTGCGTTTAAATTATTATAACCGAGTTAAATTATTTTGAAGGTATTGAAGTATTGAATGATATTATGATTGATGTTGTGCAAAACTATTACTACCGCTTTATTACTGCCAATTGCTGTTACAATTTGTAGAAACTGATTTATACATTTATACATATGATATCAAAAAATCAAATCTCAAAAATAACAAAGTAACAATCTGCTCTCTTTAATTATTGAAATCCATCCAAGTAAAATGTTGTATTACCAGAGAGGTTAAATTTAAATTTCAAACAACCTTGTCTACAGCTTCTTGGAAGAAAATGGAACCGGATTCTAGTGGACGTTCTGAAACTGGTAGGGCTACAAAACTAAGTTGGAACACATCTTGTTTGAATACTGTTGAACCAAATTCAACTCTCTGCAACAACACAAGCAGACAAAATTTCTCAAAATCCGTTTTATCTGCTCAACTGGTTCTAAATTCTTGAATCCAGCCAAGGGTATAATGGGTGTTCTGGGAGTGCTAGGGCCACAAAACTTTGTGGGAACACTATTAGGGTCAATACCAAACGATTCCTACCTGTTTTGGGGCCATCCGACGAGTTTTAGAAAAATGTTCATTTTGTTCATTCCATGACTCAGGGAGTCTTGGGCGACTATTTTGACGTCAAAATATTTAGTTAACACATCCCCCTACACCGTACAATCATCTCCAGTACTCTGCAGCCCCTTTAACAGACTGAAATGACCGTATCAATATCGGATACTCAGGAACCAGCTTTTTGATACGGAAATGGAATTAAGTCTCTAGTGGGCGTTCTGGGAGTGCTAGGGCCACCAAACTTTGTAGGAACACTATAAGGGTCAATACCAAACGATTCCGACCTGTTTTGGGGCAATCCGACGAGTTTTAGAAAAAATTTCATTTTTGTTCATTCCGTTCATTCCATGACTCAGGGAGCCTCTGGCGACAATTTTGACGTCAAAATAGTTAGTAAACACATCCCCCTACACCGTACAACCATTTCCAGCACTCTGAAACTACTTTAAAAGACTGAAATGACAGTATCAAAATGCCTCAAATACCGTATCATCTGGTTCCACAATCTCGGATTCATCTTCTGGACTTCAGATGTAACACGCCAAAACCAAAGTATTAAAGCTCTTTGGCAAGCATCGAGTACGATACGACGCGCAATTGTGCTTGAAGTGACGACGCGCACGAGCGATAAGGAGCTACTTATCGCTCGGTCGACCGAGCCATAAGTCTTATCGCTCGTGCGCGCCACCCGACTACCATGAGCCTAAAGGGGTATAATAGTAAAGGGGGTATAATAGTAAATGGGGAAGATAGTATACCCACAATAAATGCAACGGTCGTGCTTGCCAGCACTGTGATAGTTGCTAGCTCTTTGTTGGGTATTATATATCCTTGTTATTGCGATTGGTGACGTGTTTTTAGTGATAATAAAACTTTTAGATATGAGAGCGAGCGCTAAAAGTAAATACGGTTTTTACTCATAGTCATTCGATCCTTGATCCTTTCATAATTTTGATTATAATTTCTTTCACATTTAATTATAATTTATAAGACAGCTGTATAGACTGGTAATTGAAGCGATCGGAAATATTAGACTTTATAATTGGATTGGGAGCTGTAAACCAATTATCTAATCACCTCGAAATGAGGAATGTGTCTAGATGTTTACTGGGGCTTGAAATGATATATGAAGTAGTTAAGATATGTCAAAAGGTAATCGGATGACCTGATGCAGAATCACTTTAAGTAATTACACTCAACTATCAAGTTTTTTGTTAGGGACCGGCCCAAAGTACCAGCCATTACCTGAAGACACCAGGTTATATTGTTCATAAATACCCGCCGCGATCATAGAGATTCGGCGGGATGATTATAGGCTGAGCGCCGCCCAGTATTAGTAAACCAGCCAATGTGCAATTTTTGCTCAACAATATATATATTATATAATAATTATTATTATTAAAAGTCAAAACCTCACACAAGATTATATTAAATATTGTGACTTATTTTAAAACGTTCTTTAGAAATAAATGGCCCTGCGAGGGATTATTCAGATCCAAACCCTATACTCTGACCCCAATCATATGCCGAGCCAGATTCTTATCTGAAGTATATACTTAGAGTTATAGTTATATGCTAAAAGTAAAACTCTAACGATAACTAAACGGCCCGTGCTATATCTCCACCGAAAGCACATCCAATTTGATACGTATGAAATAGTAGCTGCAATCTGCACTAAGTTGACGTCATGTTTATACCAAAGTTGAACGGTGAAACTGAATAGAATTTAAGATCAAGGATCGAATGAGTAAAAACCGTATTTATGATTTACTTTTAGCGCTCGCTCTCATATCTAAATATTTTCACTAAAGACACGTCACCAATAGCAATAACAAGGATATATAATACCCAACGAAGAGCTAGCAACTATAAGTATATAAGACAGCTGTATAGACTGGTAATTGAAGCGATCGGAAATATTAGACTTTATAATTGGATTGGGAGCTGTAAACCAATTATCTAATCACCTCGAAATGAGGAATGTGTCTAGATGTTTACTGGGGCTTGAAATGATATATGAAGTAGTTAAGATATGTCAAAAGGTAATCGGATGACCTGATGCAGAATCACTTTAAGTAATTACACTCAACTATCAAGTTTTTTGTTAGGGACCGGCCCAAAGTACCAGCCATTACCTGAAGACACCAGGTTATATTGTTCATAAATACCCGCCGCGAATAGAGATTCGGCGGGATGATTATAGGCTGAGCGCCGCCCAGTATTAGTAAACCAGCCAATGTGCAATTTTTGCTCAACAATATATATATTATATAATAATTATTATTATTAAAAGTCAAAACCTCACACAAGTTTGTATTAGATATTGTGACTTACTTTAACGCGTTCTTTAGAAATAAATGGCCCTCGCCCCTCATGCGAGGCCGGATTATTCAGATCCACACCCTCTACTGATCTGACCCCAATCATATGCCGAGCCAGATTCTTATCTGAAGTATATACTAGTTATAGTTATAGTTTTAAAAAAA